>NC_066526.1:21304641-21354641 GCF_024679095.1 Eriocheir sinensis | reverse complement strand
CCTTCTGCACACCTGGTCTTCACTAATGAGGCCAGTAACTATCACCAGGTGGCTCTGTAACTCTCTAAAAGGGGGAAGGGGGGACTAAAGAATATATTAAGGTCCTTGGATATCGATCTCTACCTGTACTTCCATTCACACCTTTATCTCCTTACCTGTCTCGTTAAGTATGCGTGTGTTTACTTGTCTGTCAAAGTGTATTAACCTATTCACACGCCTTTATGTTTACCTGTCTGTTTATCTTACTTTCTCTGTCTACCTGTACAGCCATCTACGTTTTCTAACCTAACCTAACCTAACCTAACCTAGCCTATTTACACGCCTTTATGTTTCTCTGTCAGTCTATCTTACTTTCTCTGTCTCCCCGTGCAGCCATCTACGCTTTCTAACCTAACCTAACTTAACCTAACCTAACCTAACCTAACCTAACCTGACATGTCCTGCCATTTACGTGTTTGCATACCTGTCTGTCTATTCGTCTATATATAGCTACACACATACCTCTTTATCTGTGTAATTATAGATAACAGTGTATACCTTCACAGCTACTTTAGATTTACTTTTCGCTAAATGGTGCTAACTCAGACTACTGTTTACTTATTTATTTACTCATACGCTTGTTTTCATATGTTACTCATCGTGTTATAGAAAATACCGCACTTCTAAAGAACAGTTTATACCAGCACCCACTTTGTTATAAATCATGTTTGATATATATAGCCTTCTCTGTTTTCTTTCTTTCCCATCCACTACTACTACTACTACCACCACCACCACCACCACTACTACTACTACTACTACTACTACTACTACTACTACTACTACTACTACTACTACTACTACCACCACTATTACTACTACTACTACTACTACTACTACTACTACTACTACTACTACTACTACTTTCTCTGTCTTCTGTTTTCTTATATTTTCCTCCTCCTCCTCCTCCTCCTCCAAGAATACCTCCCTATTACTTCAAGGTGTGACAAAAAATAATAGTACACGTCTAGAAACACTGCACAAACACCCACATCTACTTTTGCTACTCTAGATCTTGATTACCGAGCCAACTGTTCATTTCTTTCCCCATCCATTTGTTTATATATATTACTCAACATGCTACAGAAAACACTACACTAACATTCTTTATATATAGATAACAATGTGCAAACTCATCTTAATACCTTTACACTCCTTTAGATAATGCTTATTTAGATAGCTTACTGTTTCTGCTTATTTATCTATTCCTCCATTTGTTCATATATATCTATAATCGTGTGACAGAAATATAACACTACAAGATGATAATATACAAACTCCTACTTCTCTAGATCGTGTTTATATAGCCAATTGTTTATTTCTATTCCTATCCATTTGTTTACATATGACATTTCGTGCTATAGAGGATAACACACTACAAGACAACCTAGTACAATCTCCCATTCCTCTAGATTGTGTTTATATAGCCAACTGTGAATTTCTCTTCCTATCCATTTGTTTACATATTACATTTCGTGCTACAAGACAACCTAGTACAATCTCCCATTCCTCTAGATTGTGTTTATATAGCCAACTGTTTATTTCTTTTCCCATCCAGTCCTCCCAACACAGAACACAGGCCATACATCTTCTCATGACACCTGGGCGACACCTGGCATTCGTGAGGGCCTGGGGAGGAGGGTGAAGGGGGGCTTAAGTAAATATTGTGTGTGTGGACAACAAATACACGCCACAGAAAGGGTGTCAGAAATGGGTGTGCCAAGAATGGGTCTCAGAAGGGGGTTGGGTTGAATAGTGCAGGTCTTTTTTTTTTATTTGTTTACTTTTCTCCATTTCCCTTTCTTCTTCGCTTCCCTGTTCTCGTTCTCCCCTTTCTATGTCTTTTTTTTCTCCTATTTTCTTTTTCTTTCTCCTCCTCCCCCTCCTCCTTTTCTCTGCCTTCTCCTTTTCTCTTCCTTCTTCTCCTCCTCCTCCTTTTCTCTTCTCCATTTCCCTTCTCCGCTTCCTGATTCTCCTTGTTCTCCTCATCCTTTCTCTCGTTTTTCTTTTATTTTCTTCTCTTTCCTTTTCCTTCTCTTATCTTCCTTCTCCTCCTTTTCTCCTCTTCCCTTCTTCGCTTTCCTCATTCTCGTTCTCTCCTTTCTCTGTCTTCTGTTTTCTTATATTTTCTTCTTCCTCCTTTTCCTCCTCCTCCTCCTCCTCCTCCTCCTCCTCCTCCTCCTCCTCCTCCTCCTCCTCCTCCTCCCTCTCCTCCTCCTCCAAGAATACCTCCCTTTTCACCCTTCTCCTCACCCTATGTTTTGTTAGTGTCCCTTTTGTATGGTTCTCTCCCTTCCTCCCTTTCTCCCTTCCTCCCTTGCTGACCTAACAGAGGGAAGGATAGGGTGTGCTGCTCTCATGGCCCTTCGTTATTGTTTTTTTCTGTCTATGTTTGAGTTTATGGCCCTCTGTCTTTTTTTATATTACGTTTATTATTTTCTTTTTAACCCTTTGCTTGCTTTGGCTTCTACTTTTTGTTTTTGTTGATAATTTGTACGTTCAGTTTCTTTTATATTCTACTCTTCTTTTAGCATTTTTTGTTTCATTCTGCTTCAGTTTTTGGTTCCTATTCTTGTTTTGTTGGTAATTTGTATGTTATTTTCTTGTGGTTCTTCGTTCTTTCATATTTCACCTTTTGTTTTGTTTTTGTTTAGTTACTACGTCTATCCTCTCTTTTTCTTTTTTTTCTTCCATCCGCTACTTCAATTTTTAGCTCCTATTCCTGTTTTGTTGATAATTTTGTATGTTTGTTTTCTTTGTGGTTCTTCATTCTTTCATGTTTCACCTTCTGTTTTGTTTTCGTTTAATTATTATGTTTATTCTCTCCTTTTAATTTTTTCCTTTCATCCTGTACTTAAATTTTTAGCTCTATTTCTGTTTTGTTGATAATTTGCATGTTTGTTTTCTTTGTGGTTCTTCGTTCTTTCACATCCTCCTTTTGTTTTGTTTTCGTTTAATTATTACGTTTATCCCCCCCTTTTAGCTCTTTTTTCTTTCATCCTGTACCTCAGTTTATGGTTCCTACTTTTATTTTGTCGATAATTTACATGTATACTTTCCTCTTGTTTGATCAAGATGCGTATACTCTCAATTTAGCTCTTGGTTTTATCCCTAATCTTGTTTTGTTGATTATTCACATGTTTACACTCTTCACGGCCCTTCCTTTTTCCATATTGTTTGTGTTAGTGCCAGTGTTCCCTCGGCTACATTCCTTTCTCTGTACTGTGGCCATATTTTTGATTAAGCGTAGGCGTAGCTAACTAACTGTGACCCTTTTGTGGCCCTCACCCTCCTACCTGGCACGTTTTATGGCCCCTATCTTGGTTAATGAACACTATAGGGCCTTCGTGATGCTTGACTTTCTTTGCTACGCGCCATATCGTTCTCTTTCCTCTTTGTCTTTCCTTTACTGTGTGTCTTACGTCCTTATTCTCAAACATTTTGGGGCTCACACACGAACATTTGGCAAGGCTTTCGTATGGGTTGTTGTGTTAGTATTTCCATGGGTAGTTTTATGACATTTTGGGGCTCACACACACGCACATTTGAGAAGGTTTTCGTATGGGTTGTTGTTTTAGTATTTCCATGGGTAGTTTTATGGCATTTCGGGACTCACATACCCACGTTTGGCAAGGCTTTCGTATGGATTGCGTTAGTATTTCCATGGATAGTTTTACGAGCCTAGTAATATTCTCAAACATTTAAGGACTTCGACACCCACGTCTTTTATGTCTTTCCCTGATTCCTTTCTTTTTTCATATTTTTCTTTCTATATCCTTCCCTCTTTCCTTTCTTCCTAGCTCCCTTCTCTCTTTCCTTCCTTCTCTCTTTCCTTATTTCCTTCATTTCGTATAGAGACTATGTTAGTATTTCCATGGGTAGTTTTATGAGTCAAGTGATAAGTTTGACAAGGCTTCTTCTGTACCATGAACGTAGAGACTATGTTAGTATTTCCATGGGTAGTTTTATGAGTCTAGTGATAAGTTTGACAAGGCTTCTTCTGCACCATGAACGTAGAGACTATGTTAGTATTTCCATGGGTAGTTTTATGAGCCTGGTGATAGTTTGACAAGGCTTCTTCTGCACCATGAACGTAGAGACTATGTTAGTATTTCCATGGGTAGTTTTATGAGCCTGGTGATAGTTTGACAAGGCTTCTTCTGCACCATGAACGCAAAAACTACACTCAAGAGAACCCGACTAATCTCCTTTGTGGCCTTTGGAAATAATAACTGTGAAAGCTGAAAGCGTTTGAGAATTAGGTGTATGTATGCTTGCCTGAGAATTATTTGTATGTATGCATATCTATGTATGACCTTGTGAGTATGTACTGCTCTTTCGGCCACCTCTTCGGATTCTCTACAGGAGCAGCGAGTAGCGGGCTTTTTTTTTTTTATTATTATTGTTTCCTTTTTTTGTGCCCTTGTGCTGTCTCCTTTGGTGTAAAAAGAAAAAAAAGAAAATGCTTAGCTAGTTTTATATTCTTACTCCTGATGTCATTTTCGTTTTTTTTTTTTTTTTACAGCAAAGGAAACTGCTCAAGGGCAAAAAAAAAGAAAGAAAAGAAAACAATAATGAAAAAAAGCCCGCTAATCGCTGCTCCTATAAAAAAGAGTTCTGTTATTTGTTATTTTTTACAGCAAAGGAAACAGCTCGAGGGCAAAAAAAAAAAGAAAAGAAAAAAAAACCAATAATAAAAAAACGCCCGCTAATCACTGCTTTCCCCCCCCCCCCCAAAAAAAAAGAAAAAAAGAAAAAAAGAGTTCTGTTATTCTGTTATTTGTTATTTTTCCTCCGTTATGTTGCTCTTCTGGGAACGTCCACTTATGTATTCACGCGAGTAGTAAGTGTTTTCTCGTCCCCTTGCTTCCCCGGGTACGTCCTGTGTCGCACCCTCGGCGTTGGGGTGTTTTGTTTTACTCAGCTGTTTTTTTTTAATTTTTTTGATGAGATGTTATGGTGTTTTTTTGTTTTTGATGAGATGTTTTGGTGTTTTTTTTTGTTTTTGATGAGATGTTATGTTTTTGTTTTGTTTTTGATGAGATGTTTTGGTGTTTTTTTTGTTTTTGATGAGATGTTATGGTGTTTTTTTTGATGAGATGTTATGGTGTTTTTTTGTTTTTGATGAGATGTTATGGTGTTTTTTTGTTTTTGATGAGATGTTATGGTGTTTTTTTGTTTTTGATGAGATGTTATGGTGTTTTTTTGTTTTTGATGAGATGTTATGGTGTTTTTTTTGATGAGATGTTATGGTGTTTTTTTGTTTTTGATGAGATGTTATGGTGTTTTTTTGTTTTTGATGAGATGTTATGGTGTTTTTTTGTTTTTGATGAGATGTTTTGGTGTTTTTTTTGTTTTTGATGAGATGTTTTGGTGTTTTTTTTTGTTTTTGATGAGATGTTACGTTTTTTGTTTGTTTTTGGTGAGATGTTATGGTGTTTTTTTGTTTTTGATGAGATGTTTTGGTGTTTTTTTTGTTTTTGATGAGATGTTATGGTGTTTTTTTTTTTTTGATGAGATGTTTTGGTGTTTTTTTGTTTTTGATGAGATGTTTTGGTGTTTTTTTGTTTTTGATGAGATGTTATGGTGTTTTTTTGTTTTTGATGAGATGTTATGGTGTTTTTTTGTTTTTGATGAGATGTTTTGGTGTTTTTTTGTTTTTGATGAGATGTTTTGGTGTTTTTTTTGTTTTTGATGAGATGTTTTGGTGTTTTTTTGTTTTTGATGAGATGTTATGGTGTTTTTTTGTTTTTGATGAGATGTTTTGGTGTTTTTTTTGTTTTTGATGAGATGTTATGGTGTTTTTTTTGTTTTTTATGGTTTTTTTTTGTTTTTTGTTTTTGGTGAGAGGTTATGGTGGTTTTTTGTTTTTGATGAGATGTTTTTGTTTTTTTTTTGTTTTTGATGAGATGTTTTGGTGTTTTTTTGTTTTTGATGAGATGTTATGGTGTTTTTTTGTTTTTGATGAGATGTTTTGGTGTTTTTTTTGTTTTTGATGAGATGTTATGGTGTTTTTTTGTTTTTGATGAGATGTTTTGGTGTTTTTTTGTTTTTGATGAGATGTTATGGTGTTTTTTTTGTTTTTGATGAGATGTTTTGGTGTTTTTTTGTTTTTGATGAGATGTTATGGTGTTTTTTTGTTTTTGATGAGATGTTATGGTGTTTTTTTGTTTTTGATGAGATGTTATGGTGTTTTTTTGTTTTTGATGAGATGTTATGGTGTTTTTTTGTTTTTGATGAGATGTTTTGGTGTTTTTTTTGTTTTTGATGAGATGTTTTGGTGTTTTTTTTGTTTTTGATGAGATGTTTTGGTGTTTTTTTGTTTTTGATGAGATGTTATGGTGTTTTTTTGTTTTTTGTTTTTGTCGTAAGTTTCCTTTTTTTTGTGTTTTCCTGAGATGTTCCTTGGTGTTTTTTCCTTTTTGTTTCCTCCTTTCAATCTCTTTCACTCTTTCTTTCCTTTCCTCCTTTTTTTTTCCCTTCTTTTCCTTGTTTTCTCTCTTTCCTCTTTCTTTCCTTCCTTTTCTTCTTCTATTCCTTCCTTTCTCTCTTCCTTTCCTTTCTCCTTCCTTTTCCTCCTCCCTCTTCTTTCCTCCTACCCTTTTCTTTCTTCCTCCTTCTTCCTTTCCTTTCTCCCTTCCTATCTTCCTTTCCCTCTTTCCTTTTTTCCTACCCTCCTTCCCTTCCTTCCTTCCTCCTTCCCTTCCTCCTTCCTCCCCTCCTTCCTTCCCTTCCTCCCTTCCTTCTTCCTTCCCCTCCCCTCCTCTACCTCCTTCCTTCCTTCCTTCCTTCCTTCCTTCCTCCTCCCTCCTCCTTCCCTTCCTTCCCTTCCTTCCCTCCTACCTTTCCTCCTACCTCCTTCCCTTCCTTCCCTCCTTACCTTTCCACGAACTGTCTCGGCGGTCGGTCCTTTGTTCTTTCCATTCACCGTATCCTTTTATCCCCTCGCTCAGTCTTAGCATCCTGCCATCCTACCTCTGAGGGTCCTTCGTGCTCCTGCGCATCCTTGGGTACAAAATATACCACTCACTTTTGGTCCTGTGGCGCTCAAGAGGTCTGTGTGTGTGTGTGTGTGTGTGTGTGTGTGTGTGTGTGTGTGTGTGTGTGTGTGTGTGTGTGTGTGTGTGTGTGTGGAGGGTGTGGTTTTGGTAGCTCTTGTGTGGGTCTTCCTTTCCTCCCTCCTTCCTTTTTTTCTTTCCTCCTTGCTTTCTTCGTTTTTTACCTCTTTCCTTCATTCCCTCCATATTTCTTTCTTATTTCCTACCTTTTTTTTACCCTATTCCTTTCATCTTTCCTTCCAATTCCTCTTCATTCCTTTCTTCCTGATTTCTTTCTGTCTTCCTTAATGTCTTTCTTATTTCCTTCCCTCATTTTTTCCTTCTTTCCTCTCCTCCTTCCTCTCCTTACCGTCTCCTTGCTTTCTCCTTTCCTTCCTTCTTTCCTTCCTTCCATCCTTTCCTTCATCAATCCACATCGTCTTTTCTCGTTCCTTTCCCTCATTTTTTCCTTCTTTCCTCTTCTTCTTCCTTTCCTTACCGTTTCCTTGCTTTCTCCTTTCCTTCCTTCTTTCCTTCCATCCTTTCCTTCATCAATCCACGTCGTCTTTTCTCGTTCCTTTCCCTCCTTTTTTCCTTCTTTCCTCTCCTCCTTCCTCTCCTTACCGTCTGCTTGCTTTCTCCTTTCCTTCCTTCTTTCTTTCCTTCATCAATCCACATCGCCTTTTCTCGTTCCTTTTCCTCTTTTCTTTCTCCTCACTTCCCCTCCTTCCTCTTCCCCTCCTTCCTCTTCCCCTCCTTCCTCCCCCCCACCCCCCTGAGTAGCGTCTCGTCGCCCGGCTCTTCGCAAATATCACGGCCGCGCCTTAATCAAGCTCCCCAAACATCGTTACCAGCGCGGCGGTGGGGTGGTTTTGCCTTATTTTGCGTTTTCATGGCTCCTCCTCCCCCTCCTCTTCCTCTTCCTGCGTCTTCTTCTTCCTCCTCCTCCTCCTCCTGCTGCTGCGTCTTCTTCTGCTTCTTCCTCCTCCTCCTCCTGCTTCTCCTGCTGCGTCTTCTTCTTCTTTTTCTTCCTTCCTCTCATCATCTTCCTCTTTCTCCAGCTCTTACTTCTCCTCCATCGTCTCCTCTGTCTTTTTACTTTTCCTCTTCTCTCCTCGTCCTCCTCTTTCTCTTCCATCTCCTCTCTCTCCTGCTTCTCCTCCTTCTCCTCCTCCTCTTCCTCCTCCTCCTCCTCCTCACTCTTTCGTCCTTCTTTTTTCCCTCTTCTCGTCCTCCTTCTCTTCCGTCTTCTTCTTCCTTTTCTTTCCTTCCTCGTCCTCCTCCACCTCTCTCTCTCTCTCTCTCTCTCTCTCTCTCTCTCTCTGACTTCATCCACCTCCTTCCTTCTCCCTCTCGTTCAGCACTTTCTCATGAATATTTTTTCCTCTTTCCTCTTTCCTAATTTGCATCATTTCATTTATCTGTAGAACACTTTCTTTCACTCAATCTGCATCTTCTTTATTTTTTTTCTTCTTGGTGTTCTTATGTTTTTGCCTCTCATATAATTACCTTCCTTTTTCATTTTATTATCAGCTAATTCGCTCGTACTCGAAGCCTCGGTAGGAATTTCTTTGTCTTCCCTTTTACCGTAAGATATTTTTGCTGTTCTCATATTTTCGTTCATATCATAACTTTCTCTTTTTAACATTTTCTTTTTTGTCAGTTTGCTCCTAATTTAGCTTCGGTATATGGATTAGTTAATGAAAGAGACGTGTGTTTGTTCGCAGCTTCGAGATTTGGTTCGGTTGTCGTTTCGGACGGTTCAGAGAGCCGCTTCGAGGCGTTTCCGGAGCTTCTATAGTCGTGCGGGTAAGATTCGCGAGACATTTAGCCCGCGGGCCTACTACACGCAGCCCCAAGGACGCTCCACCCTTCTTCCCCTCCTGCGTATAATCTGTCGCCCGTGTCTCCTCGTGTCATGTAAGGCAGTCATTGGTTTTTGCTATTTTTTATGTTTTGTGTTGCTTTTCGTGGTCAGTATGCTCAGTCTATGTATGTGTGTTACGTTCTCCTATCATATCACATTCTCGTTGTTAGCTAATCATCCCTACGCGTATCTGTTATGAAGTGTCTTGATTTCTACACACGCACATTTAATAAGGCTTTCGTATCGGTTGTGTTAGTATTCCCGTGGGTAGTTTTACGAGCCTAGTGATATTCTACAACATTTAGGGACTTACATTTTTGATAAGGCTTTCCCTGATTCCTTTCTTTCTTCCATATTTTTCTTCCTATATCCTTTCCTTTTTCCTTTCTTCCTAGCTCACTTCTCTCTTTCCTTCCTTCTCTCCTTCCTTATTTCCTTCCGTTCGTAGAGACTGTGTTAGTATTTCCATGGGTAGTTTTACGAGCCTAGTGATATTCTAAAACATTTTGGGACTTAAACACCCACATTTTTTATAAGGCTTTCCCTGATTCCTTTCTTCCATATTTTTTCCTCTATCCTTTCATTCCTTCCTTCCTTCCTATTCAGTGTGTTTCTCCACGATTTCCCTCCTAACATGTTACAAATTCTTTCTTCACTTCCTTTTCTCTTTGTCCATTTTCCTTCCTCTCTTTACGTGATTCCTCTTCGCCATGCGTATCTCCTCCTTTCCCATTTTATTCACTTTTTTCTTTATTTCTCGTTCTATCAATTTTCCTCTCCTGCCTTCCTCCCTCTCTGCCATACGCATCACCCTCGGCCATACGCTCAAGTGCCACAGCCTATTACGCTTCTTTCCCTTCCTCCCTCTCCTCTCTCTCCCTTCCTCTCCTTCCCACCCTCCCTTCCACTTCTTCCCTCCTTCCCTCTCCTTCCTCTCCCTTCCACTCTTTCCCTCTCCTCTCCCTCCCTCCCACTACTCCTCCCCTTCCCTCTTTTCCTACCTTTTCTCTCTCCCACTCCCTCCCTCCTTCCCTCCTCCTTGCGTCGTAAAGAATCGAGGCAGCTGATTGGTCCACACGTGTCTCCTGTTGACTCGCCGCCTATCGAAGCGCGGGTGACGTCACGAGCCTAATATTTACCCCACGATGGACAATATAACCCACTTCCCCTCAGTTTACCCAATCAGAGAATATTTACCGCAGGCGAGGGGGTTGGTGAGGGGAAGGGTGGTAATACTGGTGGTGGTGACGGTGGTTGTTGAGTGTGTGGTAATGGTGGTGGTGGTGGCGGTGTTTGTGTGTGCGTGTGGTAATGGTAGGTAGTGGTGACGTGATGGTGTTAGAACTGGTGGTGTTGGTTTTAGACGTAGGCCTACTGGTGGTGGTGAGTGATAGTACTTGTGGTGATGTTGATTAGTGGTGATGGGAGTTACTGGTGATTGTGTTGGTGGTGGAGACGGGATAGGTGGTGATAGTACTCGGGGTGTTGGTTAGATGTACTGGTGGTGGTGGTGATGATGTTGAATGGTGGTAATAGCTTTGGTGTTCATTGGTTGTACTAGTGGTGGTGGTGGTATTGGTTGGTAAGGGTTGATATTTCTACGAGAAGTACGAGTATGTGTTTCCAGTTGCTCGCTACTACAGCTTCCTTGTTTTTGTCTCTGTAAACACTAATAAATATTTTCTGGTATTGTCCTGCTTGCGTTTCTGAATAGTGGAACAAAGCACCAATGTTAGTAATTTTGTAAGTCATGAGGTAAATTCAGGAAAGAAACAGGGCAATCAGGATAAGAAATAACATTATAAATAAGAGAGATAAGAAGGAAGATAATAAATAACAGAAAAAACTCACAATCAT
The DNA here is from genome assembly GCF_024679095.1 of Eriocheir sinensis. Taxonomy (NCBI): domain Eukaryota; kingdom Metazoa; phylum Arthropoda; class Malacostraca; order Decapoda; family Varunidae; genus Eriocheir; species Eriocheir sinensis. Next base: position 21,343,841 of record NC_066526.1, on the reverse strand, counting down.
ACTTTTTAGCTAGTCATTCATACTTGTTTCTTCCTGTGCTGGTGACGTCACGAACCCTCAAGCCTTGTACTGTCACCAATCTCTTTTTATACGACTTTGAGAAAATGTATATATAAATTTCTACCTCGGATTGGCAGGTTAACATTAGCTTAGGATAATTCAGCGCATACACCACCCAAATAAAATGACTGCTGAAAAAATGAACTACCGTCGCCCAGACTATTGTGAAGTCTTGTGCTGACCATCTCCACACCTCCTTCCCTCCCTGCCCCCCTGTGCTATCCCCCTACCACTAACCCCCCCTCCCCCTCAGGACCTCTACTGCCTCCCCTTCAGTACCATCCCAATCTCCACCACCTTCCTTGACCACCACCACCTCTGTATCACCACCACCACCACCACCACAGTATCATCACCACCACCGCTATCCAATCCACCACCGTCATCACCAGTCCACCACCCTCTCATTACCACCACCACCACCACCCAGAGTCTCTTGTTTGTCCACGGGGGATGTTGTTACGTGGCTAGTGTGTTTTGCCGTGTATGGGATCTGTGTGTGTGTGTGTGTGTGTGTGTGTGTTGGGATGCTTCACAATTTTGTCTGTTGGTTAGGCTTTTGTGTGTTTCCCTCTCCCCTCCTCCTCCTCCCGCTCTCTCTCTCTCTCTCTCTCTCTCTCTCTCTCTCTCTCTCTCTCTCTCTCTCTCTCTCTCTCTCTCTTTGCACACCTTCCCCTACTGTTGTTGTTTACCGTTATCTCACTTTACCTTACCTTACCTTACCTTACATAGCCTTACTTTACCTTACCTCACCTTACCTTACCTTACATAACCTTACCTTACAATACCTTACCTTTATCTCACCTTCCCTTCCCTTCCCTTTCCTTCCCTTCCCTTACCTTTACCTTACCTCCTTACCTCAATCTTCCGCTCCATCTCCCTATTTCTCTTACCTCCGGCTTGCCCACCTTTCCCCCTCCGTTGTTGTTGCTGTTGTTGTTTTAGCTGATGATGGCGATGCTTAAGTGGGCCTTAAAGTGGCCCAATTATACTCGTGTCTCCCTCTAGTGGACGGACGCTAACGAGGCGGGCTGACGGGCTGACTGACGGGCCGATGAGGGGCTGACGGGCGTGTGAAGGGGCCGGGCTTTCTTCCTCCTTCCCCTTCCTCTTGTTAGCCGCCTTTTTATCCCCGTTTTTTCTCTTCATAGTGATGGGTGTGAAGGGCCTGTCCTCTTCCTCCCTTCTTCCCTTCTTTGTCTTATTCCCCGCTTTCCTTTTTTTTATTTCTTTTTCATTATTCTGTTTTAGATCGTCCGTTCCTTTTTTTTATATTTTGTATCCGTAGTGATGGGTGTGAAGGGCCCGTGTTCTTCTTCCCCTCTTCTTCCCTTCTTTGTCTTCATCCCCTCTTCTTCCCTTCTTTCTTTATTGTTTTCGTTCGTTCGTTCATTTATTTATGTTTTTTTTCTTCTGTTCTTAGTGTTGGGTGTGAAGGTTCTGTGCTCTTCATTCCTTCTTCCCTTCTTTCGTTCTCTTCGTTCGTTCGTTTCTTCCTTCCTTGTTTTCCCTTTCTCCCTTCTTCACTTCACCTACCTTTCCTCCTCCTTATCTTTCCTTTTTCCTTGTCTTTCTCCCTCCTCCTCTTCGTTTATTCTCTTTTCGTTTGTCTCTTCCTTCCTTACTTCCTTTATTCCTTGTTTCTGGTTCAGTGAGGGGTGGGTGAAGGGGTACGGCTCTTCCTCCCTTCGTCCCTTCTTTCTCTTCACTTATCTTTCCTCCACTTCCTTCCCTTTCCAATTACTTTTTTTCTCTTCCTCCTCCTCCTCCTCCTCCTTTTCACCTCTTGTTCATTTTCTCTTTCTTTCGAGTTTGTCTTCATCATTACTTCCTCCCCTTCCCCACCCAACCCTCGCCCCATCCCTGCCCCGCCTTCCCTTCCCCTTCCTTCTGCTCTCCTTTCCTCTCCTCTCTCCCACCCCTCCATCCCTGAGACTTCCCCCTCCTACCAGCCTCTCTATCCCTCCAATCCCCTTTAGCACTGTGGACGTCATTCCATCTCGTCATTCATGCTGAGCGCCGCCCTACCATGACCTACCTTGACCCACCTTCCTGGCCTGCCTCATCCCGACCTGTAGACTAACTCAAAAAAATTCAAATAAACTGAATGAAATACGTAAAATAATCCATAACTGTACGGAGATGTAAAGCATTGGAACGACGAAGACTAATAATGAAACACACACACACACACACACACACACACACACACACACACACACACACACACACACACATAAGGAGTGAAAGAAAGAAGAATATAGAGTTGCAATGAAGGTGAAAGGAAGAGAGAACACACACACACACACACACACACACACACACACACACACACACACACAGGGGTCACTAAACTAGATGGCGTGGAGGCGGTAAAGACTATTTTCCGGGTCATTATGATGGATGGCAGGGCATTATCGACCTCCTGGGTATTGCCTGCTGGTGGTGGTGGTGGATGGTGACGGTGGTGGTGGTGGTGGCGGTAGGTGGTGGTGGTGTTAGCAGGTGCGTGGTGAGGTTGGTGGTTAGTGGTGGTGGTGGTGGTGGTGGTGAAGGTAATCTGTGAAAAATGGCATTTGTGTCGCTATGATGTTATTGGACAGGCGCGGTCGAAGAGATGAATAGTAGTTGTAGTTGTTGTTGTTATTGTTGTTGTTGTGGAGGTGGTGGTGGTGGTGGTGTATTGATCATGTTGCTGTATTGTATTGTATTGTATATTATTTGTTGTATTACTGTTTTGGTTTCGTTTAATGTGTGTGTGTGTGTGTGTGTGTGTGTGTGTGTGTGTGTGTGTGTGTGTGATTATGTGTATACGTTTACCTGCTTCCCTTAACATATACTCGTAATCATAGTCATACATACATACATACATACATACATTCATACATACACACACTCACACACACTGTTCAACTTATTATTTATGCATGTATTTATTTATTTATCCGCGCGCTGGCTGCCTTGGGCCATTAGAGTGCCAAGCCATCCGTCACGCTGGGGCCGAAAAGCCTTGAGTTATGAGTGCATGCTTCACCCTTATTGCCGGCGTGAGTAACCACCCATGAGTAACACGCGTCGATTCATCGGGAAATTACGACTCGTGTGCGTGGAAGTAATCTCGTAAAAAGCACACACACACACACACACACACACACACACACACACACACACACACACACACACACACACACACACACACACACACACAGTCAAAATCTCCACCCCCCTCACTCTCTTTTTCTTTCTTTATCTTTCCCTTTATCTCTCTTTCTTTCTTTCTTTCTTTTTTCTTTCTTTCTTTCTTTCTTTCTTTCTTTCTTTCTTTCTTTCTCTCTCTCTCTCTCTCTCTCTCTCTCTCTCTCTCTCTCTCTCTCTCTCTCTCTCTCTCTCTCTCTCTCTCTCTCTCTCTCTCTCTCTCTCTCTCTCTTCACCTCCTAATACACATTTTTATCCCCACTCCCCAATACACACACACACACACACACACACACACACACACACACACACACACATTATTGCCTTTTAATCATCGCTCTGGACTGTGAACGCAAAAGGTGTGGAGTGTCCCAGGTGGCGGTAATTGCGTTCACCTCTCCCGGCCAGGTGAAAAAATGTGTTGTTTGGAGGCACGGACGCGAGTGAGTGCTGATTATTTCCGTGCTGAGCGAGTCATTGGTAATAGGAATGCTTGATGAACTGAAATAATAACAATGTAACTACTACTACTACTACTACTACTACTACTACTACTACTACTACTACTACTGTTACTACTGCTGCTGCTGCTACTGTTATGGGTGTTATACATATGGTTCTCCTGCTAATGCTTTTACTGCTACTACTACTGCTGTAACTACAGTTTTGCATGTGATTCTACTTATAATGCTGCTACTTATACTACTGCTAATATTACTACGGCTGTGACTTCTTCTTTTCCTACCAATACTACTACTACTACAACTACTACTACTACTACAACTACCTCTCCTCCTCCTCCTCCTCCTACTACTACTACTAAATTAAGAGGTATATATATATATATATATATATATATATATATATATATATATATATATATATATATATATATATATATATATATATATAAATGAAACAATACACTCCCTTGCCCTAGAATTATGATGTATAGCGATGACCAGATAACAGTCATAAATTCTTTGATCCATTTACCTTACACTCCTGTTCTCATTTATTACTGAAGACCCCATGCACTCTCCTCCTCCTCCTCCTCCTCCTCCTCCTCCTCCTCCTCCTCCTCCTCCTCCTCCTCCTCTCCCATCCCGCCCTCCTCTTCCTCCTCATTGTTCTCATCCTCTTCCTTCATACTCTCCTTTTCCACTTCCGTCCGTTGTACATTTCAATCCCATGTATTCCCTTCCCTTCCTATCTTTACTGTCACTTCTCTTTTCTTCCCTTCCCTTCCCATCTCTTCCCTTTTCTTATCTTCCCTTCCCCTTCCTTTCCTTTCCTTTCCTTTCCCTTAATTCCCATTCCTTCCCATCCCACCCTTAAAGTCCTTTCTCTTTCCCTCCCTTTGCATCCCATCTATTCCCTTGCCTTTCCTTCCCTTTCCTTACCATCCTTTTCCTTACCATCCGTTTCCTTACTATCCCTTCCTTTCCCTTCTTCCCTTCCCTTCCCTTCCCTTCACGGTGGAGAAGCAGGTAGAGGGGAGCTGAAGGGGCTCATCTGTCAATTAAGAAACATCAATATCCGATTCGAGAGAGAGAGAGAGAGAGAGAGAATGGCATGTTTTAATTAGTTTATGAATTTATTTTTAGGTTATTTCCTTTTTCATATATTTTCCATCATATTATTTTGTCATATTTTCAGTGCTTGATTTTTTCTCTCTCTCTCTCTCTCTCTCTCTCTCTCTCTCTCTCTCTCTCTCTCTCTCTCTCTCTCTCTCTCTCTCTCTCTCTCTCTCTCTCTCTCTCTCTCTCTCTCTCTCTCTCTCTCTCTCTCTCTCTCTCTCTCTCTCTCTCTCTCTCTCTCTCTCTCTCTCTCTCTCTCTCTCTCTCTCTCTCTCTCTCTCTCTCTCTCTCTCTCTCTCTCTCTCTCTCTCTCTCTCTCTCAATGTTTTTATTTTTTTAGTGTTTTAGCATTTTTTCCTTTTTTGGAAAGATTTTGTCAATAAGTATAATAATTTCTCTCTCTCTCTCTCTCTCTCTCTCTCTCTCTCTCTCTCTCTCTCTCTCTCTCTCTCTCTCTCTCTCTCTCTCTCTCTCTCTCTCTCTCTCTCTCTCTCTCTCTCTCTCTCTCTCTCTCTTTCTTTCTTTCTTTCTTTCTTTCTTTCTCTTTTTTTCTCTCATTCTTTCTTTTTCTTTCTGTCTTTATCTTTTTCTTTCTTTCTCTCTCTCACGCCATCAATTCCTCCTCCTCCTCCTCCTCCTCCTCCTCCTCCTCCTCCTCCTCCTCCTCTGTTAGTTCCTGGTTCACTTCGTTTAGCCACAACCATTACTTCTTCCTTCTATTTATCTCTCCTTCCCTTCCCTCCCCCTCCCCCCTCCCCCCCTGGTGACGGTAGTAGGGGTGGGCGGCGGGGCGTGAAATAGCGCCATTTTACCAATTAATCGACTAGGTTGCTTTTGTGTGGCTCTTTCGCTGCGCTTCCAGTCACTGGGGGGGGTAGGGGGGGGAGGGGGGAGAGAGAGAGAGAGAGAGAGAGAGAGAGAGAGAGAGAGAGAGAGAGACTAAGTTTTGCACAGTTCACATTTTGTTTTTGTTTTCCGTGTTTTTTTTTTAGCCATGCAGCATATTTCTCTCTCTCTCTCTCTCTCTCTCTCTCTCTCTCTCTCTCTCTCTCTCTCTCTCTCTCTCTCTCTCTCTCTCTCTCTCTCTCTCTCTCTCTCTCTCTCTCTCTCTCTCTCTCTCTCTCTGTGTGTGTGTGTGTGTGTGTGTGTGTGTGTGTGTGTGTGTGTGTGTGTGTGTGTGTGTGTGTGTGTGTGTGTGTGTGTCATAAATGAGGTGCTATTAATTTCATGTGAGTTTTTCTTAAATAAACACCATCACCACCACTACTACAACCACACCACCACGATCACGTAACTCCCACTCCCACCACACCATAATCACCACCACCACCACCATAAATATCACCCCCATCATACATATATATAAAAAAAAAATCCTGTCGTCTGCATGGATGGGTGTTGGAGGGGAAGGTACGATAGGTAGATAGAGATGAAGAGAAAGGGAGAGATGAAAAGAGATCGATAAATGAAAGACAGACAGATAGATAGATTGATAGATTGAAAGATAGAGGGAAAGATAGAGATGGCCTTACTATAACCACAACCAAATCACTATAACAATCACCACCACTACAGTTACACCCCCACAACAACCACATCACTACCACCAGCATCACCACCTAAACCACCACATTATAATCACCACCACCACCACCACAGTCACACCACTACCACCACTATTACAACCATAACCAAAGCACTATAACAATCACCACCACCACCATCACAGCCACCCCCCTCCTCCTCCCCTTCCCCCCTCCACTACCAAGCATTGCAGCCGCCCTCTTTAAACACCCCGAGCCCATCTATTAACATTTTGAGCCGCCACTTAATTGCTCGGCGCCTCCGTTTATTCGGCCGCGGCAAGACTTATTCCGCGGTAATGATGGGCGGCGGGGCGCGGCATTTGCATATTATTGTATAAATTGCTGACGATTAGTTGCAAAATGACTGTGGAATGTTTACCTGCCCAGGAGTGGAGGGGGAGGGGAAGGGGTGGATGGGGGGAGTGGAAGGGAGGTGAGGTGGTATGAAGGGGTGAATTAAATGTGGAGGGAAGGTAAATGGGGGAAGTGGAGGGAAGGAAGAAATGTACGGAATGTGATTGTGGAAGGGGGAGCAGAAGATGGATGGGAAGAGTGGATGTAAGAGAACACGAGTTGGAAAGTGGATAGGAGGTGGAGAGAAAACGTGGATGAGAGGTGGAGATGCTGAGTGGGATGGAGGGAAGGTGGACGGGAGGTGGAGTTGAAAAAGGATGGAAAAGATGAAAAAAAAAGACTGGAGATGGAGAAAATGATGCAGAGAGGAAGTAAAAGAGGAAAGTAGATGAAAAAAATCACTTATATAAAAGAGAAAAAAAGGCAAAGGTTAAAATGGGATGGAGGAAGAGGCAAAAAATGAGACTAAAAAAGAAAAAAAAGAAAGGAAGGAGTTAAGGGGAGGGAATGCTAGGCAAGGAAACATACATACAGACAGACACAGACAGACGGGAGGGAGAGAAGGGAATGACACTAAGTACTTCCCCGAACGGTATTCAAATGTAACTTAAGATTTACAGAACGACCGTGAATACAACAACAAAGTCAATTCACGGGCATTCAGTCATTCTCGTTACGGTTATTATATAGCGTAACACTTAACCAACTCTTCGTATAGGATTGATATGTATACCCAAGTGCTCGATGGTATATTAAGCAAGGCAGCGTAATGGTGTGCGCGAAGTGTTCATATTGGGTGCTCAGAAGTTCTCGTGAGTTGAATACTACTTCGACTTTGAAAGGGTTTTGATTATAATGCTTCTTGGAAAAATGTGAGATATATATTCCTTAGGTTTTGAGTGTTTTGACTGCTGTTATAATCTCCTGGACGTGACTTTGTATGCATCTTATCAGTGACAATCTCCGTGTTTTATTTACTTTTACCTACATTTCACTTACTACTTATATGCTTAAGACAAAAAAAAATGAATGTATCGAGGAAAATATTACTACTACTTCCATCACTACCACTACTACTATTACTACTACTACTACCACTACTACTACTACTACTACTACTACTACTACTACTACTACTACTACTACTACTACCATTACTACTACTACTACTGCTACTGCTACTGCTCCTGCTACTACTACTACTACTACTACTACTACCATCACTACTCCTCCCTGTTTGTATATGTATTCTTGCATTGAATCTGTGGCCGCGGGGACATCCAGTATTCTTGTCGAGGCCGAAACAAATGGGCTTGGCGGCGGTGGCGGCGGCGGCGACGGCGAGGGGGATCATCAGGACTCGAAATGGGGTACGCGGCCTCGTGACAGAACCATTTACATGCAGCCGAGTATACGGGGATGGGGATGGGGGGGGGGAGGGGGAGGGGTAAGCGAGAGGGAGGGAAGAGGAGGAGAGAAGGAGAGGACAGGGAAAAAGAGGAAGATGTACATATACTAAGATAGAGGGAGAAGAAGGGAGAGGGAGAATAAACTACAGGGAGAGAGATTTACATAGATTTACATGAAAATCAGACCACACAGACCCATGGTCCAGACTTGGTGGTCTGTCCTTAAACTAAGTGATTTTACCTTCATCAGAAGACGCCAACACGTTGCATTTCTACTCTAGTTGATATTAAGTTGAAGGAAGTGACGGTCGAGCTTATTTTTGAAGGAGTCAATCGTGTTACACTGGACCACTGACGGTGGAAGCTTATTCCATTCTCGCACTACAACGTTGGTGAAGAAAAATTTGGTGCAGTCTGAATTTACTTGTCTACATCTGAGTTTTATGCCATTGTTCCTCGTGCGCAAAGTGTCATCGATCATAAACAATGTTGATCTGTCTACATTCGTGAAACCATTAAGTATTTTAATACATTCGATCAGTTTTCCTCGAGGCGACGTTTCTCAAGAGAACATGTTAAGGGTGAAAGCCTTTCTTCGTAGGATTTGTTGCGCAAGGAAGGGATCATTTTCGTTGCCCGACGCTGAACACCTTCTAATTTAGCAATATCCTTTGCATGGTGGGAGACCAAACTGTACCGCATATTCCAAGTGGGGTCTGACTAAACTGTTGTAGAGCAGGAGTATTACATCTTTATTCTTGAATACAAAGTTTCTTTTAATGAAGCCCAACATTCTGTTCGCTTTATTTGCTGCATCGATGCATTGCTGTGAGAATTTGAGGTTTGACGCGATTTTGACCCCAAGTCTTTGACGCATTGAACGCTTTTGAGTTTAACGCCGCGCATTTCGTATTCGAACTTCTTATTCCTCGTTCAACTTGAAGGACCTGGCACTTGTCTACGTTAAGGGCATCTCCATCTATCCGACCAAGCTGAAATTTTGTGCAAATCCTCTTGGGCTTTGCCTGTCTTCGTCAGTGAGAACCGAGTTGCCAATCTTTGTGTCGTCTGCAAATTTACTAATGCGGTTATTGAGTCCAACATCCACGTCGTTGATGTAAATAATGAAGAGCACTGGGCCAGGACCGAGCCTGAGGACGCCACTAGTGACAGGCGCCCACTCTGAGTTAAATCCGTCGATCACTACTCTTTGTTGTCTGTTGCTCAACCAATTCGCGATCCATTGGTTTACTTGACCGTCAATACCTATTTACTTTAATTTGTAAAGTAATTTATGATGCGGGACTTTATCAAACGCTTTCTGAAATCAAGATAGACTACGTCCAGTGATTTGGTTACGTCATAAACAGTGAAGAGGTCGTTATAAAAGGTTAATAGGTTCGATAGGCAGGATCTTTTGTTTCGGAATCCAGGTTGTGAGTCCCCAATCAATGAGTGGCTTTCAAGGTAACTCACAATTTGTCTCTAATTATGCCCTCAAGTAGCTTACCTACAACCGAAGTTAGACTAATGGGCCTGTAATTACCTGGTACTTTTTGTCTCCTTTCTTGAAAATCGGTGTCACGTTAGCCTTTTCCAATCTGAAGGACGATGCCTTGTCGCAGGACATATTGAATACGGTTGTGAGGGAGGAGAGTATTTCGCTCTTTGTTTCTTTCAGCAGAGTTGGATATACTTTGTCAGGTCAGGACTTTTATTTGTTTTAAGTGAATGGAAGCTTTAAGGACTTCATCGGTTGTTATTTCAAAATTAGGCAATGCATGCTCGAGATTTACAATAGTACTGGTGTTGGTAGCGAGAGGAAGACTGTTAGTATTAAACACCGAGGAAAAGTAATTGTTTAAGAGGTTTGCAATGTGTTGGCTGTCAGTCACTAGTGCACCGTCGCTGTTTGTTAAAGGTCCAATACCACTTTTGATCGCCTTTCTGTTGTTTATGTAACTGAAGAAAGATTTCGGATTATTTTTACAGTTGGCTGCAATATTTTCTTCGTATCTACGCTTTGCCTGACCTACTAGTCTTTTTACTCGTCGCCTGGCATCATTATAAAGAGAGAGAGAGATTTACATAGATAGATTTACATAGAAAATCAGACCACACAGACCCCATGGTCCAGACTAGGTGGCGTATCCTTAAACATAAGTGATTCTACATTAATCAGATGGCTCCAAAACGTTAATATTAAGTTGAAGGAAGTGACGGTCGAGCTTGTTTTTAAAGGAGTCAATCATGTTACACTGGACCACTGAAGGTGGGAGCTTATTCCATTCACGCACTACAATGTTGGTGAAGAAAACTTTGGTGCGAAGAACAAGGATCCGTGTTGACAAAACCTAATCAGTGTAGTGAGTGAAAAGGGAACGGAGAGGAAAGTTGAAAAAAAAAAAAAGGTGGTAAATATAAGCTTGGAAAAAGGTCAAATGTCACACAACCAGAAAAAAAGTGTAAAAACGAAAAACAACAACAACGAAGTGAAAGAACGAAAAGTGATGTGCTAAACGAGTGATAAGTTAAAAGAAAGAAAAAAAATGAAAAGCCGAGATGAACAAACAAAAGCAGAGAGATATCATGAAGAAACAGGTGAAAGTAACAGCAGAAGAAAAAAATGCGAGTTGAAGAAGAATATATAAAAAAGAGGTGAAGGAAAACTGAAAAGAGTGAAATAGAGTGAAAGTAAAAGAGAATATGAAAACAGAAAAGGTGCAACAGACAAAAAGAAAACAGTGAAAAGAGAAAAAGAAAAGGTGGAAAGAATTAAGTGAAAACAAAGCAACATGAAAGCTGACAAACTGAAATAAATTAAAAAAACTCGAAAAACACAAACAAATCAACAGAAAAAGTGAAAAAGCGTAAAAAAACAACAAAACAATGCAGACAAAACACAATAAGACAATAGCAAAGCGTATAACGGAGGAAGAAGAAGAAGAAGAGGAAGAGGAAGAGGAAGAGGGTTGCATTTCTCCGCTGCAGTGTAAGGTAAGCGCACATAACTCTTGCCTTGGTTAGATAAAAGGAAGTTAAGGACGAAAGTTGAAGTGGTAATATCGTTGCCTGGAACCTTGTGTATTATTCTCTCTCTCTCTCTCTCTCTCTCTCTCTCTCTCTCTCTCTCTCTCTCTCTCTCTCTCTCTCTCTCTCTCTCTCTCTCTCTCTCTCTCTCTCTCTCTCTCTCTCTAAATATAAGAAGGACTTCACAGTCACATCGATAATGGTGCGTTGGAGAAGGAGGAGGAGGAGGAGGAGGAGGAGGAGGAGGAGGAGGGTCGATCGCTAATGAATGTGAAGATAATAATGGGAATGGTGTTAGGGAGGAGGAGGAAGAGGAGGAGGAGGAGGAGGTAGGTAGTCAGGGCTCTGGAGGTAAAAGGCGTATCAAGGCTATGTAAGAGGAGGCGGAGAAGGAAGAAGAAGAGGAGGAGGAGGAGGAGGAGGAGGAGGAGGAGGAGGGGTGTGGTTGGTATTGGAAGAAGGTAAGGAGGAGGAGGAGGAGGAGGAGAGGGACATGGTGGTATTAGTGTTAGAAGCAGCACCAGGAGGAGGAGGAGGAGGAGGAGGAGGAGGAAGAAGAGTGGTCTACTATTCACTTCTCAATAGCTGCCCTCAGTTCTGTAATCCACTTAGAATCTCTCTCTCTCTCTCTCTCTCTCTCTCTCTCTCTCTCTCTCTCTCTCTCTCTCTCTCTCTCTCTCTCTCTCTCTCTCTCTCTCTCTCTCTCTCTCTCTGTGGATAGTTTGGCGTCCTTGGTCGGAGATAGAGAGCGAGCGAGCGAGTGAGAGTCGAGAAGAAGAGAGAGAAGAGAAGAAGAAAGAAGAAGAAAAAAATATGCATTGGATAATTGAATAGAAGAAGGGAAGATGGAGTTTGTAAATGGGAGAGAAAGAGAGAGAGGAAGAGAGAGAGAGAGAGAGAGAGAGAGAGAGAAAGAAAGGAAAACAACAAAACTAGTATATAATTAAATAAAAAAAGAAAAAAAAAAGAAAATCGAACTGTCATTAGAAAGGCAAACTTAGGTAATCTGAAAAACACAGAAAAGTCAAAGAAAAAAATAAAGAAAAAAATAAAGAAGAAAAGAAAAATAAAGAAGAAAAAATAAAGAAATTAAAACTTAAAAACAAAGAAAAAATAATTAAATAGAGATAAAGAAAATAAAAGAAATAAAGAAAATAGGATAATTCAGGAGACAGGGGAGATTAATTGAAAGAGAGGAGGAGAGAGGGGAGAGAAATCCATGGAGAGAGGAGGACAGAATGGAGGAGGAGGAGGAGGAGGAGGAGGTAATTTTCCCCTCTTCGTATTGCATGTAGTCTATCTCTATTTCTCTTATCTTCCCATTTACTATTTTCTTGTTATTTGCTTCTATTCCTTCCTTCCTATTCCCTCTCTTCCTTAATCGTTTCCTCTATTCGTTTCCTATTTATTATTTCCTTCTTGTATCTTGTTTCATTGTTCTTTCGTTCTCTTTCCTTTCTTCCTCAGCCTGTTTTTTTTTTCCAGCTTCCTGTTCTTTCCTTCTCTCCTTCCTTCCTTATGTTTCTCCTTCCTTCCTCCTCTCGTCTCTTTTTGGTCTCCTCTTATTTTTTTCTTCTCCCCTTCCTTCCTCTTTTTGGTTTCTTTTCGTTTCTCATTCTTTCCTTCTGTTCTTCGTTGCTTTCTAGTTCTGATCTCTTATCGTCTGTTATTCCTTTATCCTGTTCTTCCTTCCTTTCCTTCTTCGTTTTCCTTCACCTTCTTTCCTTCTCTCTTTATATCCTTCCTAGTTTTTGCTCTTTCTAGTTTCTTCTCTTATTCCTTCCTTCCTTTCTCTTCTAATCTCTTATTCTTCTGCCTTTCCCTCCTTCCTCTTTCTGATGTCTCTTCTTTGTTCTCTTCCTTCTTATGTCTCTTTCCTTTCTCCCTCTATTCCTCTCTTTTTTCCTTTTCTCATTCCATTTTTCCCTTTAGTTTCTTCTTTTATTCCTTCCTTCCTTTCTCTTCTCATCTCTTATTCTTCTGCCTTTCCTTCCTCCCTCTTTCTGGTGTCTCTTCTTTGTTCTCTTCCTTCTTATATCTCCTTCCTTTCTCCCTTTTTCTGGTCAGTTCTCGCATCTTATTCTTCTGTTTCCCTTTCCTTCCTCATTCTGGTCCCTCCTCTTCCTCGTTTCCTTCCCTTTTCTGACCTGTTCCCTCCATTTATTCTTCTGACATTCCTTCCTCCCTCCTTTTGGTCTCTCTCTTCTCGTCCTCGTCCTCGTCCTCTCCCTGTCTCTCGGGGCGGCGGGACAGCAGACAGGGAGAGACAGGAGGAGCAGAGTGAAGGGCCAGAGCCAATATTAAGATGGACACGTGAGACTGCTCCTGCTTTCCTCCTCCTCCCCTCTCTGCTCCTGCTTTCCTCCTCCTCCTCCTCCTCCTCCTCGTCCCGCCCATCAGTCCTCCCGCCACGCACAGAGACGGGGAGAATGCGGGAGGAAACCTGGGAATGTCTGCAAAATAATGGTGTTAATCTTAATCGTTTGTTTGTGTTGTTCGTCTTGTTTGGAAGGAAGGAAGGGTAAGGAGGTAATTTGATAAGGAATAAGGAAGGAAGAAGGGAAAAGAAGTAAAGGAAGAAGGGGAAAAAGTAGGGGAGGGAGAGAAGGAAAGGGATAAACGCAAAAGAAAGGAAGAAGACACGGAAGGAAGGAAGGGTAAGGAGGTAATTTGATAAGGAATAAGGAAGGAAGAAGGGAAAAGAAGTAAGGGAGAAGGGGAAAAAGTAGGGGAGGGAGGGAAGGAAAGGGATAAACGCAAAAGAAAGGAAGAAAACATGGAAGGAAGGAAGGATAAGAAGGAAAGAAGGGAGGAAAGTAGGAATGGTAAAGAGGAGAAGTAAGAAGAGAAAAGGAAGAGAAGGGAGGAAAGAAAGTGCGAAAGGAAGAATGGGCAAGAAGAAAATGAAGAAAGTATAAAAAAGAAAGATGGAAGAGGAGAAAGGACAGAAGGAAGGAAGGAAAAAGAGGAGGATAAGAAGAAAGGAAACCACGGAAGTAAAGAAGGAAAGGAAGAAGAGAAAAGAAGTTAAAAGGAGGGAGGAAAGGAAGGAAAGAAGGAAGGAAAGAGGGCGTTAGCGGGGAGTGCTTAGGGGGTGAGGGGTGAGGGGGAGGGGGAAGGGGGTGACTGTGTCTGAGAATGTCACTAGATAGAGCAGTTTAAAGCGTTCTCTCTCTCTCTCTCTCTCTCTCTCTCTCTCTCTCTCTCTCTCTCTCTCTCTGTGGTGATGTGCGGAACGATCACCAACGTCATCGTGTGTGTGTGTGTGTGTGTGTGTGTGTGTGTGTGTGTGTGTGTGTGTGTGTGTGTGTGTGTGTGAGGTCGTGAACTGATGGAGAGGGAGGGAAGAAGGGAGGAGAGGAAGGGGGGAGTAGGGAGAAGGAAGAAGGGTTGTAAAGGAAGGAAGGAACGAAGGAGAAGAGAGGACAGAGAAGGAAGGGGGAGAAGAAGGAAGGAAGGAGGGAAGAGAAGGAAGAGAGGAAGGGAAGGAGATAGGACAGTTTTTTAAGGGAGAATCCTACAGAGCATCCATATCCCTTGAGGTCCTTGGGTACAGCGAAGGATGCGAAGGAAGGGTAGGAGGGAAGGGAAGGAGAGGAAGGGAAGAAATGGATGCTGGTCCATAAACACGATTATAGAGAAGGGGAGGGAAGGGGAGATGGGGAGCTAAAGGGAGGGAGGTAAAGGGAGGGGGAAAGGGGGGCGTACCTGTTTATTCTCCCTGGTTTAAGGGCGACAAGTGTAAAAGCTTTCTCACCTCTCCCTTCCTCTCCCTCCTTTCCCTTCTCTTTTTCTCCTCCTCCCTTCCCTCTTCCTCTCCTTTCTTCCTCTTCCTCAGCCTCTCTCTTCTTGCTCTCCCTCACTTCTCCCTCCCTCTATCCTTACTCTTCCTCCTCCTCCTCCCTTCCCTCTTCCTCTCCTTTCTTCCTCTTCCTCAGCCTCTCTCTTCTTGCTCTCCCTCACTTCTCCCTCCTTCTATCTTTACTCTTCCTCCTCCTCCTCCCTCTTTCCTTTATTCTCCCTCCTTCCTCTCCCTCTCTCTCCCTTCGCTTTTTCACTCTCCCTTCCCTTACTCTCCCTCTCCCTTCCCTTACTCTCCCTTTCCTTTATCTCCCTTACCTTTCTCCCCTTCCCCCCTCCCGCTTCTTATTCTATCTTCCCTCCCTCTCCCTCCTTACTCTCCCTCACCCTCCCTCCCTCTTTACTTTCTCACCACCTCTCCCTTCCTCTCCCTTCCCTATCTCCCTCTTCTCCCTTCCTCTTCCCACTTTCTCTTCCTCCCGCCATTTTTACTCTTACTAAGCCTCCCTCCCTGCTTACTCTCACCCTCTTCAACTACCTCCCACCCTCCCTCTCTCCTTCCCTCTCTCCCTTCCTCCCTTAGGTGTTGATTTCCTCCTAAACACCCAGCCAGGACATCCGATAAGGCTCTTTCCTCCCCTCTGTTTTTTCCTCCTCCTACCCAAGCAAACCTTTCCTCCAACTGGTAGCCCTGTCATCACCTTTCTCTCCCTCCCTCCCTCCCTACTTCCCTCTTTTTCTCCCTCCATCCTTCCTTCTTTTCCTCCCTTCCTGCATCGTTTTTTTTTTTTTTGGCTTTCCTCTTCCTTTCCTTCCTTCTTTCCTTCATCCCATTCTTTTTCGTTCTGTTTCTCCTCTTTCTCCTTCCTTCTCTCCCTTCTTCCATTCCTCCCTCTTTCTCTTATTTCTTCTGCTTCTCCTCCTCCTCCACCTCCTCCCCCTCCTCCCTCCTTCCTCTTCTTCCTGTTTCTCTCCGTCTCTTCCTGTCCGGGGATGGGATGGAGGGAAAAAGGGAAGAAAGGAAGGTGTTGATAAGAGAGAGAGAGAGAGAGAGAGAGAGAGAGAGAGAGAAGATGGGAGAAGGGGAGGGGGAGGAGGAAGAAAACACACAATTGACCCATCCACACACACACACACACACACACACACACACACACACACACAAACACACACGGGTCATCAATCTATCACACAAGACTGTCAATTATTTCCCTCGTTACGGCATCAATTACACACACACACACACACACACACACACACACACACACACACACACACACACACACACACACACACACTCCAAACCGAACTGAACACTCTCTCTCTCTCTCTCTCTCTCTCTCTCTCTCTCTCTCTCTCTCTCTCTCTCTCTCTCTCTCTCTCTCTCTCTCTCTCTCTCTCTCTCTCTCTCTCTCTCTCTCTCTCTCTCTCTCTCTCTCTCTCTCTCTCTCTCTCTCTCTCTCTCTCTCTCTCTCTCAATTCCCTTCCCTGAATACGAGTCCCTTTAACTCCCCTTCTTCCCTTCAATGCATTCCCCTTCCTTCTCCTTTCAGTCTTAGATCTTCTCTCTTCATGGTACAAACACTCTTTATATCCCCTTTTCGCCCTTTAAGCACTGCCCCACAAAACATTCACAGCACCATTAATCCCCTCAAGTGACATTTTCCTCCTTTTTATATGGCACTTCACAGTATATAATGGCACCCTAACCAGCCCTTATGTCCCTTATGACTCAAAACCCTTCTCTTCGTCCTCTATGGCACTTTCAAACATCCATGGCCCCATTAAACCCTACAATAGCATGCTCTCTCTTTCCTTATGGCACTCAACAGCATATAATGGCACCCTTAGCTCTCTTAAACAGTGCCACACCAAACAAAACTTCATCTTTCTCTCATGACACCTCCAGACATCTCTTCCCTATCAAATCCCACCATGGCACATCTCTTTCCCTACACTACATGGCACTCAACAGCATATAATGGCACCCTTAGCTCTCATAAACTCCCTTACACCCTCACGTCACCCTTAGCACAGTGCCACAGAAAGCAAACACACACTTCGTCTTCCATGGCACTCCTAAACATCCCTTCCCCATCAGTCCCCAACGTGGCATCTTCCCCTCTTCCTTACGGCCCTCTGAGGCACCCTAAGAAACTCCCTCACGGCACCCCGACTCCAGAGGCCTCCCGCGGCGCCCCCCCTGACACCCGAGCCACACGAGGGCTTCTGTTTGCTTACCCCTGGAGTGTTGGTCTCGGCAGGAAGCCACGCACTGCCTACATCACCATCACCTTCAGTATTATTAGTCTTATGCAGAGTCGAGGCCTTTCCCAGGGGTTTCATGCTGTGTGTCGGGTGTTGGTGTATTTGATCTTGTTCTAGTAAAGGTTATATTTTTTTTTTCTTCTTTCCTCCTTTTTCTTCCTTTTCCTTCTCCCATCCTCTGTCTCCTTCCCATTCTCCTCATCGCATCCTTCCCTCTCCCTCATTCTTTCTTGTTCTAGTAAAGGTTCTAATTTTATTTTTTTCTTATTTTTTAGTTTTCTCTTTCTCTTCTTTCCTACTTTTTCTTCTTTTTCCTTCTCCAATCTTCTGTCTCCTTCCCATTCTCCTCATCGCACCCTTCCCTCTCCCTCATTCTTTCTTGTTCTAGTTCTATTTCTTCTTCTTTTTTTATAGTTTTTTCTTTCTCTTCTTTCCTCCTTTTTCCCCTTTTCCTTTTCCCATCCTCTGTCTCCTTCCCATTCTCCTCATCGCATCCTTCCCTCTCCCTCATTCTTTCTTGTTCTAGTTCTATTTTTTTCTTCTTTTTTTATAGTTTTTTCTTTCTCTTCTTTCCTCCTTTTTCCCCTTTTTCTTTTCCCATCCTCTGTCTCCTTCCCACTCTCCTCATCGCACCCTTCCCTCTCCCTCATTCTTTCCTCCCCCTTCCCTTCCTTCTCTTCCTTCCTCATAATTTTTTTTCTTTTCCTTTCTCAGTCTAGTTATTTCTTCCTTCTGTTATCGTATCCTTCCCTTCTCCCTCTCTCTTTCTTTCTCCTCCTCCTCCTCCTCCTCCTCCTGTTGTCGCTGGGCACTTTGTCGACAACTCTTCATCAGTGTCAAAGCCTCCATTTTCCTCACTGGCTTTTGTTTTTGCTCTCTCTCTCTCTCTCTCTCTCTCTCTCTCTCTCTCTCTCTCTCTCTCTCTCTCTCTCTCTCTCTCTCTCTCTCTCTCTCTCTCTCTCTCTCTCTCTCTCTCTCTCTCTCTCTCTCTCTCTCTCTCTCTCTCTCTCTCTCTCTCTCTCTCATTCTTTCTTTCTTTCTTTTTTCCTTCTTTCCTTCCTTCTTTCTTCCTTTCTTTCTCTTTCATTGATTCTTTTCTCTCTCTCTCTCTCTCTCTCTCTCTCTCTCTCTCTCTCTCTCTCTCTCTCTCTCTCTCTCTCTCTCTCTCTCTCTCTCTCTCTCTCTCTCTCTCTCTCTCTCTCTCTCTCTCTCTCTCTCTCTCTCTCTCTCTCTCTCTCTCTCTCAATATTGTAACACCGGGTGAGGATATTCCGCCATTTTTTCTCTGAGGCGGAAGATTCTTTTAGTATTTTATTCCCTTTGTTTTCCGGCGAGCGATTGATCATTTTTTCCTTTTGATTTCGTCGGGCAAACCTTTTTATTTTTTATGATGGCTTCGACACCTGGTTGGTCGAACACACACACACACACACACACACACACACTGTCTGTGTGTGTTTGTCTATGTGTAGTGGGCTGACGGGTGTGTGGGTGTGGGTGTGGTGGGTAAGTGGGTGACTGAGTGGGCTGACGGGTGTGTGGGTGTGGTGGGTAAGTGGGTGACTGAGTGGGCTGACGGGTGTGTGGGTGTGGTGGGTAAGTGGGTGACCGAGTGGGCTGACGGGTGTGTGGGTGTGGTGGGTAAGTGGGTGATCGAGTGGGCTGACGGGTGTGTGGTGGGTGATGGTATGGGTAGATGGGTGATTGAGTGGCTCTATAGTTAGGTTATTTTTTTTCTATTTTCGCTTTCATATTCTTTTCTATTCCAATTTTATATTATTTTTCCATCTTCAATATTTTTTTTCATTTCCTACGTGTATAGTGTTTGTTTTTTGCCTTTTGTTCCTTTTCTGCTTTGTCTTGTTCTTCTAATTTTTGTTATTCTTGTTGTTCTACTTCGCATTGTTTTTGTTATTCCTCTGCTTCGTCTTTTTATTTTTCTTCTAATATATATCTTTCCTGTATATGTTATTCTTGTTATTTTTCTACTTCGTTTTCTCGTTCTTTTACTTCGTCTACGTCTTGTTCTGGATCTGACTCGTTATTCTACTTCGATCTTCTACTCACCTTTATTTTCGTCTTTTTATTCTTATTCTAATTTATATCTTTCCTGTATTTGTTATTCACGTTATTTTTCTACTTCATTTTCTCGTTCTTTTACTTCGTCTTTGTCTTGTTCTGGATCTGACTCGTTATTCTACTTCGATCTTCTACTCACCTTTATTTTCGTCTTTTTATTCTTATTCTTCTACTTTGTATTTTTCTGGTACTTCTCGTTCTTCTTATTAATCTTCTCCTTGTTATTCATGTTCTTCTACTTCGTCTTTGTCTTATTCCCGTTCTTCTTGTTCTTCGTCTTTGTCTTATTCCCGTTCTTCATGTTCTTCTACTTCGTCTTTGTCTTATTCCCGTTCTTCTTGTTCTTCGTCTTTGTCTTATTCCCGTTCTTCTTCTTCTACTTCGATCTTCCACTTAACTACATTTCCCCGCACATCGATCTCCTACTTCTTCGGGGATTAACGTGTCACCGCCCCGCCAGAGGTCGCCGCACAAAGGCCGGGTTCGCACGTGCCTCCGCCGTCGGTCGTTGCCTTAGCGGTACGCGGCGTCACTTCGGGTTTGCCTTCTGCTATTTCCTGCGTGTTTTATCGCCCCAGTATTTGCCCGCGTGTTTACCGCCGCCTGCTTGCTGTTTAGATCATCCCGCCGTTGTGTTTTTATCGCCCCAGAACCTTGCCAGCCTGTGTTTGTGTGTTGGGAGGGGAGGGGATGTGTGTGTGTGTGTGTGTGTGTGTGTGTGTGTGTGTGTGTGTGTGTGTGTGTGTGTGTGTGTGTACCATGGGAGCTTTAAGTTTGTTACAAGTTTATTACTATATTATGATTTGAGAGTTTTGTCTTTATATTATTATTATTATTATTATTATTATTATTATTATTATTATTATTATTATTATTATTATTATTATTATTATTATTATTATTATTATTATTATTATTATTATTATTATTATTACTATTATTAGTCTAGTCTTTTATAGGAGGGACTTTTTTTTCTATGTCGGAGCCATAAGTGTACCATGAGGGCCTTGGTTTTGATACTAGTCTTTTCTGTATGATATGAGAGCCTTATCTATAATACAAGGGACTGTTCTATTTGGGAGCCTTAGTGTAACGTTTGAGCCTCGCCTTGTGTGGCTTACTTGTGAGACGTGAGCCTTTACCTGTCATTTATTAGCCTTTACCTGTATTACTCATTATTCTTGTTATACTTGGGTCTTGATGCGTTGGATTCCTGATTATGTTTAGCTTCAACCTTACCACCACCACCACGACTCCCCTCCCAACCACCAGGGTCAAAGGTCACGCCCTGCAGCCTCCTTCTGACTAACGACACTTCAGCACTCAGCCATCCGTCCACCCGTCCTCAAGGGGTCTTTAGGGGTCCTTAGTGCCCCCAGACGCCGCCAGGTGCTCGCAAACGTACCGTGGTGTCGTTAGTGTCCTCAGGTGTCCCCAGGTGAACTCAGGTGAACGCAGGTGCTTAAGAGGCTCGCAAGCACCTGACATTTAGAGAGTGAGAGTGAGAGAGCCGGAGGGAGAGAGAGCCAGGGCGAGTTTCTACTGGTAAGGTTGCAGTGAGTGAAGTTTTGTATGGTCTTCCTCCTCCTCCTCTGCTTCCTTCTCTTCCTCTTCCTCTTCCTCCTCCTCCTCCTCTTCCTCTTCGTCACAATAAACGTCTCACACCTCCTCTTCAGTATCCCTCTCCATCCCTCTCTTCTTCATCCCATTCCTTCATCTCTCTCCTTCATTCCTCTCTTTAATTCTATCCTTCAATCCTTCAATTCCCTCCTCCAATTTTCTCCTCTCCTTTATCTTCCTCCTTCAATGCTTCCCTTCAATTCTTACCTTCAGCTCTTCCCTTCAACCTCTTTCAGTCAATCCTCTCTCCTCCATCCCTATCTTTAAATTATTTCCTTCCATTCTTTCCTTCAATTCTTTCCCTCAATTCTATCTTTCAGTCAATCCTCTCTCCTTCATCCCTATCTTTAAATTATTTCCTTCCATTCTTTCCTTCAATTCTTTCCCTCAATTCTATCTTTCAGTCAATCCTCTCTCCTTCATCCCTATCTTTAAATTCTTTCCTTCCATTCTTTCCTTCAATTCTTTCCCTCAATTCTATCTTTCAGTCAATCCTCTCTCCTTCATCCCTATCTTTAAATTCTTTCCTTCCATTCTTTCCTTCAATTCTTTCCCTCAGTTATATCTTTCAGTCAGTCCTCTCTCCTCCATCCCTCCATCCCTCTCCTTCATCCCTATCTGTAAGTTCTTTCCTTCCATTCTTTCATTTAATTTTCTCCCTCAGTTATATCTTTCAGTCAGTCCTCTCTCCTCCATCCCTCTCCTCATCTCCTCCCCTCTTGTCCCCTCCGCAGCATCCCTCCGGCGGGGCCCTCACACGCCTCCCTTCCCTGGGGTCCGTAAGTCAGCCGCGTGCTCAGCCGTGACTCCCGCACGCGCTTCCCTCCCCTTGATCTGACCTATTTTGCCGCCTAACGACCACTGTGCACCGAGGCGAGGCGGGCTGCACCACTGCTTGCCCTGCTCTTCCTCCCTATATGCTCTCCTCTTCTTGTGCACTTCTCTCCCTCTCTCTACACTTCCCAACTCTCTCTGCTCCCTGTATCATCTTCCCTCCAGCATCATCTGTTTTATCTCCCTTACCCCTGCATCATCTCTATTGTCTCCCTGTAAGCATCCCACTTCCACTCATGTTTAATTTCTCATATCAGCATCACCCCTTTTATTATCTACTCTCTCAGCATCATCTGTGTTTTTCTCCCTTAACCATCCCACTTCCACTCATGATGTACTTCTTTATCATCATCTAACATTATCTCCTTTTTTTTCAAGCAGCATCCCCTTCATCATCATCTCATCCGGCATCATTGCATCATCCCTGTGTTATCTCCCATTCTCCCACCAGCATCCCTTTATCCCCCGCTTCATCTTTCTCTCATCCTCATGTCTGTATTATCATCTTCCTCACAGCATCATTATCCTCTTTATCAAATCTCTTTCCCCATGCGTTTGTATTATCTTTCTTAAGCATCTGTTTCCACCCATAATGTTCTTCTCTCCCAGCATCTGTTTTATCTCCCTTAAGCATACCACTTTCACCCATGTTGTAGTTCTTCCTTATCTCCGCGCACGCAGGGGAGAAACGGGGAATGACGAAGGGAGACAGAGGGAGAAAGGGAAAGAAAGAGAGGGGAGGGTGACAGAGAGGGAGAAACAGGGATAAACAAGAAGAGAGTAAAGTGGGAGGCATAGAGAAAGGGAGGAAGAGTGGGATAGAGAAAAAGAAGAAGAAAGGGGATAGAGAAAAGAGGAAGAGGTCAGTGTTTTGTTTCCTTCCTTCTTTTTTCCCTTCTTTCTTTCCTCCCTCCCTCTTTCCTTTCCTCCTCAACCTCTCTCTCATGTAAAGGTTGACCCCCCCCCCTTTTATTTGTCTCTACCCTCCCTTTCTCTCTCCCTCTCCCCCTCTCCCTTAATCCCCATATCTCGCTCTCTCTCCCTTTTCCCTCTTTCTCCCTTTTCCCTCTTTCTCTCCCTTTTTCCCTCTTTCTCTCCCTTTTCCCTCTTTCTCTCTCCCTTTTCCCTCTTTCTTTCTCCCTTTATCCTTTCTCTCTCTCCCTTTTCCCTCTTTCTCTCTCCCTTTATCTTTTCTCTCTCTCCCTTTTCCCTCTTTCTCTCCCTTTTCCCTCTTTCTCTCCCTTTTCCCTTTCTCTCTCCCTTTATCTTTTCTCTCTCCCTTTTTCCTCTTTCTCTATCCCTTTTTCATTTTTCTCTCCCTTTTTCCTCTTTCTCCCTTTTTCATTTTTCTCTCTCCCATTTTCCTCTTTTCCCTCTCTCTCTCCCTCCCTTTTTCCTCTTTCTCCATTTTCTCTTTTTCTCTCCCTTTTTCCTCTTTCTCTCTTCCCTCTTTCTCTCCCTTTTTCCCTCTTTCCCCCCTCTCTCTCTCTTTCGCTCTCCCCTCTCCCTCTCTTTCCCTTTATACCTACAAATTCCAGAAGCTACTGAATATAAGAAAAATAATGAATCCTACCAACATCTTTTTCCCTTCAGAGTTTCAAGGCCACATTACCCCGAGCTTGGTTTAATATCTATTCAGTTTTAGTTGTGTTACGTGGAGGCCGTTCTTGTTGGGCGCCATTTGACCCCAGAAGTAGAATAGCCATGAAATCAACAACATAAACTCGATTAATCACATGAAATTGATCTCGTGTGTCAGCCAATCAACCCGAGGGTGACACACACACACACACACACACACACACACACACACACACACACACACACACACACACACACACACACACACACACACACACACACACACACACACCACATTAGAACGACTCCGCCTTGAGGTTGAGTGCTGTTAATGTGTGTGTGTCTGAGGTGTCTTAAGCCCTTCCTCTTCCACCCCTCCTCCTCCTCCTCCTCCTCCTCCTCCTCCTCCCTTCTTCCCTCCAGAGTGCCTTCTTCGCCCCCGCCAACATCACTCTCGTCTTTAAATTCAGTTTCGCGGCGCGGCAAACTTCGGCCCCGGGACAGGCGAGTTGTGCGCTGGGATAACTTTTCTGGCCTTGACGCTCCGTCCCGCCCGCTGCGAGGTCGGACGAGGAGAGGGGTAATGATGAAGGGAGAAAGAGGGAGAAAGGGGAAGAAAGAGAGGGAGAAACAGGGAGAAACAAGAAGAGAGTAAAGTGAGAGGGAGAGAGAGAGAAGGGGAGGAAGAATGCATGGGATATAAAAAAAAAGAAGAGGGGGTATAGAGAAAAGAGAAAGAGGGAGGGTAGAGAAAAAAAGGAAAGAAAGTGGGGAGCAGAAGGAAAAAGGGATTGGGAAAGAGAGGGATATGGGGAGAGAAAGTGAGGGGAAGCGAGAGGAGGGGAGAGGGAGAGAAAAAGAAAGGGAGGAGAGAGGATATTGAGACAAGTGGAGAGATTGGTAGTTAGAAGGTCGTGATAGTGAGTGGCTTTATAAGGGAGAGAGAGATATAAGGGTGACAGAAGGGGGAGAGAGAGGGAGGGATGTAAGGAGGTATGAGAAGGGTGTAAGGGAGTGGAGTGGACTGAAGTGGAGGAATGGAGCAAATGAGTGGAGAGATGGAGGGAAGATGGGAGAGAAAATATACACTTTAAAAAGGTTGATAAACACGAAGATAACAAAAAGAGGCTCCGGTGTGAAGAAGACAAATATTTACAACCACTTGAAAAGGACACACACACACACACACACACACACACACACACACACACACACACACACACACACACACACACACACACACACACACACACACACACACACACACACACACAGTTAGACAGAGAGAGAGAGAGAGAGAGAGAGAGAGAGAGAGAGAGAGACTTAACAACCACTCTTCCTTTTCTCTCTCTCTCTCTCTCTCTCTCTCTCTCTCTCTCTCTCTCTCTCTCTCTCTCTTTCCCTCCCTTCCCTTTTCTCTCTCTCTCTCTCTCTCTTTCCCTCCCTTCCCTTTTCTGTAAACACTGTAACCACCTCGAGACAGATAGAAAGGCCTTTGTTTATTTTGCTAATGTGATGGTGCCGCCGTGCTGGCCAGGCATGTGTGTTGGGGGGGGAGGGAGAGTGAGGAAAGAAGGCAGAGGGAGCGAGGAAAGAAGGAGGAAAGGGCGAGGACGAAGGGGAGGGAAGGTGTGGGAATGGGACAAAAGAACGAAAGGGAGGTAAGTAAAGGTAAGAGTAAGATTGAGTGAGGGAGGGAAAGGAAGGGAGGAGAGAGGGAGGAAAGGAAAAAAAAGTAAGGGAAGGAATGAGAAACAAGGAAAATAATAAGATAGAGAGGAAGTGAAAGGAGGGAGGGAGGAGGAAAGTAGGAGGAAAGGGAGAAAAGAAGGGAAGGAAGGAGAAACTAGGAACTAAGGGATAGACTATGATAAGAAGAAAGAGAGAAAGAGGAAGGGAAGGGAGGAAGCAAGGAAGGAGGGAGGAGGGGATAAGGAAGGAAAGATGGAAAGGAAGAAAATAAGAGATAGTCAGAAACGGGAAGAAAGGAAAGAAAAAAGGAAAGGAAGGAGAAATTGAGGGATACAAGAAGAGAAGGAGAGAGAGGGCAATAAACAGGGAGATATGAAGGAAGGAAGGAAAAGAAAGAGAAGGGAGGAAAAAAGATGCGAGAGAGAGAGAGAGAAGGTCTTGCCCCGAGGCGTTGGAGATTTGCACACTTTTAAAAGATTAGAGAGACGCTGCTTGGGTTGGAAAAGACACACACACACACACACACACACACACACACACACACACACACACACACACACACACACACACACATAACACACACACAAAGACAGTGATAGACAACTTGAAAGACAGACAGACAGACAGACAGGAAGACAGAAACAAACAGACTGGCAGAAAGATAAAAATAAATGACATTCAAAGGCGGTAGCTTAAAGGTTACATACACACACACACACACACACACACACACACACACACACACACACACACACACACACACACACACACACACACACACATGCATTTTTTTCTCCCTCCCTTTTATTCCTTTCTTCTTCCATGTATTCTTCTATTTCTCTCTCTCCCTCTTTTATTTCCAGTTTTATGTTCTCCCTTCTCCCTTCTTTATTCTTTCTGTTCCTTCCTCACTTACCTTTTCCTTTATTCCCCTTTTCTCCTCCCTTCCTCTTCACATATCCCCCCCTTCTTCCTTCCCTCCCTCGCTCTGTCTCTTCCCCCCTTGTTCCTCCTTCCCCGTGGCCGCGAGAGGTCTGGAGGTGTTCCGGGCTGTGTTATGGAGATGAGGGGCTTTGTCACAGGCTGCCGGGCTGGGCACTCCATGCACCCCGACGCTCAGCTGATGGTCATGGCAGACACACACCTGGGACACTTGTTTTACTGGGACACGGTGCTAGCAGGGAGAAGGGAGGCTGTCACTGGGGGAGATTAGGACACGTAGCCCTGAGACACATACCATTTGGGACACATACCTTTTGGGACACATATCTCTGAGGACACATACCTCTTGGGACACCCTAAATTGTTTCGCCCTACCTGAGAAATCTTAAAACACAGGAAAAGGATGATGGAACAGGAGGGAGAGAAGGAAGGAAATGGTTGCATGGAAAGAAAGGGGAAGTTAGGAAGAGAAGGAAAGGGGAGAGAGAGAAGCAAAAAGGAGTGAGAAGGAAAGGAAGGAATGGTGAATTTAGTGGAGAAAAGAAGGAAGGTAGGAAGAGGAGGAGAGAGAAGAGAGAGGGAGAGGAACATGAGAGAAGAAGAGAGGGAAAGGAAGGAATGGAAAATACAGTATTAAAAGAAAGAAAAAAGGTAGGAAGAGGAGAAGAAGGAAGAGAAGGAGGAACATAAGAGAGAAGTAGAAAGAAGAAAAGAGGAAAGAAAGGGAGAAACAGAAGAGAAGAAGAGGGAAAGGAAGGAATGGAAAATTTAGTGGAGGAACGAAAGAAGGAAGAGAAGGAGGAACAGGAGAGAAGGAGAGAGGAAAAGGTAAGAACAGAGAGAGAAACGGGGAAAGAAAAAAAAACTTTCTCTCCAAAGCTTTCCTGTACTGGAGGAAAAGTTGCTCGGATTGGAGACAACTCCTCTCCGGGTTTGGTCTTTCCTCCATCAATGATTCAGACGGAGGAAAAAACGTCGTGGTTAGGAGGGAGGAAAGAAGGAAGGAGGTGGAGGAAAGAAGTGCAAGGAAAGGAGAGCAAGGATGGAGAAAAGAACAAGAGAAAAAGAAGAAATAAGGAGAGAAAAAGAAAGGAATAATGAGAAGCGGAAACGATAGGAAAAGAGGAAAGAGAGGAGAGAGAAAAAGATAAGAGGATAAGGGGAAGAAAAAGAGGAAAAAAGAAGGAAACGAGGGAAATGAAAATGGAGGAAGGAATAGGAGGGAAAGAGGAAGGGGATGGAGGAAAGAAGGAAAGAAGGGGAGGAAAGTGAAGAATATGAGAAGAAGGGAGAAGGGAGGAAAAAAGATACGCAAAGTGGAGTAAAGTGGGTCAGAGATAAAAAGTTCACACACACACACACACACACACACACACACACACACACACACACACACACACACACACACAGATAATAGCAAATATAGTGATTAGAGAGAGAGAGAGTACCTGTATTCCATCTTATTTCCTCCCCCTTCTTGCCTCTCCTCCTCCTCTCTCCTCCTCCTCTCTTCCTCCACCTGCCTTCCATCTCACAACTCAGTCTTATACCTCCCTTCTTCCCGCCTTCTTCCTTCCCTCTTCCTCTTCTTTTCTTCCTCTCTTCTCCTCCTTCTTCCCCTCTCTTCCTCACCTATTGAAGCTCCATTTCATACCTCTTCTTCCTTCCTTCCTTTCTTCTTCCTCTTCCTTGTTCCTCCAGTTTTCTTCTTTACTTCCTCTCCCCTCCTTCCTCTTCCCTCCCTTCCTCACCTCTTAAAGCACCAATTCATACCTTACATCATCCTTTCTTCCTTTCTTTTTCCTCTTGTCTTCCTCTTCTTTTCTTCCTCTCCTCCTCCTCTCCTTCCTCTTGCCCTCCATTCCTCTTCTCTCTAAACACCAATTCATACCTCTCGTCTTCCTTCTTCCTCTTGTCTTCCTCCTTTCTCTTGTCTTCCTCTTCTTTTCTTCCTCTCCTCCTCTTCCTCTTGCCCTCCCTTCCTCCTCTTTCAAAACACCAATTCATTCATAACTCTCGCCTTCCCTCTTCCTTCCTTCTTCCTCTTGTCTTCCTCTCCTCCTCTCTTTCCTTTTGCCCTCCCTTCCTCCTCTCTCAAAACACCAATTCATACCTCTCGTCTTCCGTTCTTCCTTCCTTCTTCCTCTTCTTTTCTTCCTCTCTTCCTCCTCTCCCTCTTGCCCTCCCTTCCTCTTCTCTCAAAACACCAATTCATACCTCTCTTCCTTCTTTCCTCGCCCTGCTCCGTTCCTCTCCACCTTCCAACCTACCTCTGCCTCTCCCCCCTCACCTGGGCAGCCTCACTTTACCTCTGGACCTGCCTCGCTCGACCTGCCTGACCTGCCTGCCCTGCCCGACCTGCCTCCCATCTCATAGCTGTCTCACGCGCTGCAAGTAAATTCCTCGGAGTCTGATACGCGAGAATTTGTGTGATGATATTCGCAAGGAGCTGAATCGTAACTTTAGCCCGTGTCAGGAATGCCGGGAATGTTCAACTCGAAAAACTTTTATTCTTTGTCCCGCCCCGACCCAGGCAGGCATAGTTAGTTTGGGAGGAGGAGGAGGAAGAGGAGGGGGTGATGGTGTTGGAAGAGGAGGAGGAGGAGGAGGAGGAGAAGAGGGTGCTGGAGGAGGAGGAAGAGGAGAAAATTTGACAAAGAATTCAAGTTTATCTCCTCCGTCATGTTGTAAACTTTCTTTCTCTTGCGATGTGTACCTTTGTGTGTGTGTGCGTGTGTGTACATGTGTGTGCCTTGGAGTCTGAGTGATTGTGTGTACGTGTGCGTGTGTGTGTACGTTAATATATTTCCACGCACACGCCGCACACTGGAGGAATAATTAGCGGTTTCGAAACGCGTAGAGAAATAACGCGAACACGACTTGATACTACAATGTTGCACGCGTAAATATTCCAAACCCACCTCAGTTCGAATCCAATTTCTGCGCGACGTGAGCGAGCTAACCAAATAGAAAGTCCTCGCAAGTGAATTTTCGCAGCTACGAGGACGGTGGATAGCGAGCAGAATAATGATAATAATAGTAGTAGTAGTAGTAGTAGTAGTAGTAGTAGTAATAGTAGTAGTAGTTGTAGTAGTAGTAGTAGTAGTAGTAGTAGTAGTAGTAGTAGTAGTAATAGTAGTATTAGTATTAGTATTAGTAGTAGTAGTAGTAATAGTAATGGTAATAGTAGTAGTAGTAGTAGTAGTAGTAGTAATAATAGTAATGGTAATAGCAGTAGTAGTAGTAGTAGTAGTTTCTTCATGGCCAGGCTCTTGAAATTCGCATATGATAAGTCTGTTACCAAGATCTTTTATTCATTCTCTCGCCATCATCACGCTTTTTATTTTTACTGTTTCTTATTTTTTTTTTTGCTATTTTATATATTTTTACTATTTCAATTTTTTACTTGTAGTATTTTTCAACCTTTCTGTCTTTACTAATCAATTTTTTTTACTTTAATTCTTTCTTCTACGTTTTACTTCCACTATTTTTTTCCACTTTTTTACTGTTCATATTTCTCCAATTTTTTTTATATTTGTACTGTTACTTCAACATTTTACTTCTTCGGTTTAATTTTTTTCCCTTCTATTTCCGAATCTTTTCTGTCCATGTTGATTATATTGAGTACCTTTTGTCCATGCACTCTATTCCTAGCAAACAACAGACCAACAACTATAGCTTTTCAACAGACACACCCACACCAGCAGACAACAAACAGCACACAACAGACGGTAGAGAACTGATTTTTAACAAGAGCCAATACTTAAATCCTATCAACAGACCATTAACAGACAATCAGCAACATGGAACAACAGATTTCTAATAGGACAGACATACAGACAGCAACAAACGACTAACACACAACACATCAAACACAAAAAACAAAAAAAAAAAAAATTAACATTTCTTCAGCACACACACACACACACACACACACACTATCAACAGACTATGATAACCAGTCGTGTGTGTACTTTCCTATCCACCCAATTGGTTCGTCCCTCCACCCATCCCTCCACCCATCCCATCCACCCCCCGATCGACCGTTCCAAAGCCTACTTCTCGGTACCAATGGCTCGGAGGAATATATTTATGGATGAAGTGCATTAGCGTTCCACGAGGCTCAGTAAGAGAATTTGGCACATAAACACTCAATGGGGTCTTATAATATCGCTTTATCGTCGCTGCTTCCGGGTATGTGTGTGTGTGTGTGTGGTGGTGGGGGGGGGAGTATTAGAGTTGTGTGTGTGTGTGTGGGGGGGAGTGTTAGAGTGTGTGTGTGTGTGGGGGGGGGTGGGGGGGAGTGTTAGAGTGTGTGTGTGCGAAGGGGGGGGAGTGTTAGAGTGTGTGTAGGGGGGGGGAGTGTGTGTGTGTGTGTGTGTGTGTGTGTGTGTGTGTGTGTGTGTGTGTGTGTGTGAAGGAGGGGGATTGAGAGGGTGAAAAAAGGAAGAGGGAGAGGGAGGAGAGAGAGTGAAAGAAAGAAAACGAGCGAAATAGAGAAAGATAAAAAGTGAGAAAGAAAAAGAGAAAAAAAGAGAAAAAGAAAGAAAAAGCGTGAAAAAGCGAGAGAGAGAGAGAGAGAGCATGACGTAAATTTAGCTGAATAAAACACACATTCCAGTTTATATTTGCCAACGATAACTTTAAAGAAGCGACTATTCTTGGATACGCGCCGATGTTTGCTTTTACTCTTCTCAGTCTTATTTATTTCTTCTTTTTCTTCCTTTTCTTTTTTTCTTCTTTCTCTTGTTTTAGTTATTGGCTTCATCTCATTCTTCCTCTTCCTCTTTTCTTCCTGCTTTCTTTTCTTTCCTCTTCTTGTTTTCCGTTGTTTCCTTTGTTTTAGTTGTTTTGTTTTTTATCTCGTTCTTGTTTTTCTTATTATTTTTGTTCTTCTTGTTCTTCGTTGTCTTAGTTCTCCTCCTCCTCATCATCATCATCATCTTCTTTTCCTCCTTCGTCTTCTCCTTCTTCTCATTCTTTTTCTCCTTCTCCTCATCATCATCTTTTCCTTTTCCGTTTCTTTCTGGTCATCTTCCTCTTCTCCTCTTCCTTCTCCTTCGTCTTCTTTTTATCATTCTCTTTCTCCTCCTCCTCCTCCTCCTCATCTTTTCCGTTTCTTTCTTTTCTTTCTGGTCATCTTCCTCTCCTCCCCTTCCTCCTCCTTCGTCTTCTCCTTCTCAATCTCTTTCTCCTCCTCCTCCTCCTCATCTTTTCCGTTTCTTTCTGCTCCTCTTCCTCTTCTCCTCCTCCTCCTCCTTCGTCTTCTTCTTCTTTCTCCTCCTCCTCCTTCCTCCTCGTCCGTCTCCTCCTCCTTATATATCATTTGTTTCTTATGCCTTTCAACCATTCGTAATAAACACACAAACATATTCCTTTCCGATACCACGATTTGCGCACGGACGGAACGGCAAATTTGAGGCGGACATATTAATAAGCTTTCTCAAACACACAAACAAATACACAAACGAACAGAGGAACGAGGATCTAAAAGCGGGTAGCAAACAAAATATCACCGAATGTCAAGTAATAAAGTGAGAGAAAAGAAAATGATGTATGTGTTTCAAGTTATATATGTTTTTGATTCTGTGTACAACTTGCCTCGCCCGTCATGTCTCCCACCTTACCTTACCTTACCTTATCTTGCCTTGCCTTGCCTTGCCTTGCCTTGCCTTGCCTTACCTTACCTTACCTTACCTTACTTTACCTCACCTCACCTCACCTCACCTTACCTTACCTTACCTTACCTTACCTTACCTTATCTTGCCTTGCCTTGCCTTGCCTTGCCTTGCCTTGCCTTGCCTTGCCTTACCTTACCTTACCTTGCCTTACCTCACCTCACCTCACCTCACCTCACCTTACCTTACCTTACCTTACTTTGCCTACCCTTACCTTGCCTTTCCTTGCCTTGCCTTACCTTACCTTACCTCGCCTCACCTCATCTCAACTCATCTCACCTCACCTTACCTTACCTTACCTTACCTTACCTCACCTCACTTACCTCACCTTACCGCACCTCACCTTACCTTACCTTACTTGAATTTTCGAGGGAGGGGATAGGGAAGGGGTTGTGATTCAGGTAAAAATGCCTCATCATACGAATTCTCATTATAAGTGTTGTTCTGTTGTAAATTCGTGTGTTTCTTCCACTTTTTATTTCTACTATTTTTTTTTCTACTTTTTACTGCTCATATTTCTTCAGCTTTTTGTTTGTGCTATTACTTCAATTTCTTACTTCTACGATTTAATTTTTTTTGCTTCTTTTCTTATTATGAAAGAACACGTAGTACTTCCTACATTTTTTACCTCTTAGCTATCACAGAGCTGAATAGATGATATTATAGGTGTGGAATAGTGTTTCACGGTAATATTAATGCCTAAAACTCTTCACAATTACATATCACAGAGTTCTTGTTCTCGTTCTTGTTTGTCATCGTCGTCTTCCATCTCATTACGATCATCATCTTGTTTTCCTTTTTTTATCTCTCTGCTCATCATCATCATCATCACCATCATAACAGCAGCCGCAGCATCAGTATTATTTCTACGCCCCTCAGCCGCCAGGTACGACACAGGTGGGCGTCATCCATTCATCATCGTTCGTCGTCGTCCTCCTCCTTCTCATTACCATTCTCTTATTTTCCTTTTTTTTATCTCTGCTCATCATCGTCACAATCATAATAATAGTAGCCACAACAACAGCAATATTTCTACGCCCTTCAGCCGCCAGGTACAAGACTCGTGGGGTTCATCTATTCATTAACCTGCCCGCCTGTGATGCTCAAGTGTTTTCATGCCATCAGACTCTCCTCCTGGCCTTGTTTTGATCCTGTGTTACGCTCTTTTGCCGGACTTTTTATTCGTAACTTACTCTTCTTCCTCTCCTCCTCCTCCTCCTCCTCCCTCCTCCTCCTCCTCCTCCTCCTACTCCTCCTCCTCGAATTTCGTAAGACTCCGATCAATTCTAAATAATTCTGACTGGACTATAATTTCGACGGAAACAGATATTGATAAATCGTGGGAGGCCTTCACCACAATATTGAACAATGCCATAAGCATATGCGTACCCTATCGTAACAGACGTTCAACTTTTAAGAAGAAACCCAAATGATGGAATAACGAAATTAAAAATAGCCTCTCTTAAAAAAACGCGTATACAGTAGATACATATCAACCCAGAGTGAGGCTGACAAACTAGAGTTGGACAGAATTCGCCGCAAAACCAAGAAATTTAAAAAAACGAAGCCTTTGCTGTCCTTCATCTTCCACCTTTGATAGATAGTTAGTGTAGCTTGTCACAAACAGCCTCGTAAGGACCATCAGGTCTGCTGTTCTTTGTTCTTCCTTTGTGTTTCTTTGTGTTCCTCGGTCTCTTTTTCTCTGTTCTTTTATCCGTTTATCTCCTTTGGGTCGAGTTTCCTCCAGGGATGCTTAGGATTGCGTCTCTCTCTCTCTCTCTCTCTCTCTCTCTCTCTCTCTCTCTCTCTCTCTCTCTCTCTCTCTCTCTCTCTCTCTCTCTCTCTCTCTCTCTCTCTCTCTCTCTCTCTCTCTCTCTCTCTCTCTCTCTCTCTCTCCTCTTCTCGTTTCGCTTTCTTCCTTCTGGTCTCTTTCATCTGGTTATCTTTTTTTTTTGTCTCCTCTAACTCTCCTTTTCCTCTTTTACTAATCTGCTCTTCCTGTCTTCCTTATCTCTTCTTCCTGTCTTCATCCTTGATTCCTCTACTATCTTGCACAGCTTTACTTCATCTCTTCCTCTCTTCCTTCTTCTTGAAAGGAAAAACTACTAAAAGAACAAAGTAGCGAAAAGGAAAATGAGCGAACAGGAGGAAGAGGAGGAGGAGGAGGAGGGGAGGAGGAGAAATGGGAGATAAAGGAATAGTAGTAGCAATAGTAGTAGTAGTAGTAGTAGTAGTAGTAGTAGTAGTAGTAGTAGAAGGAGGAGGAGGAGGAGGAGGAAGAGGAAGGTTTAGTTGAAAGAAAAAGAAAAAGAAAAAAACCCCGAAAGGAAGAGGTAGAGAAAAGGAACAGGAAGAGTGCGGGAGGAGGAGGAGGAAAAGGGAGGGAAAGAGGAGGAGGGGGAGAAGGCCAGCTTTCCCCTTCAGAGGCTCGCCGGCAGAGTAGAAGCAGGGAGTTTACTGACCTTGACAGAAACAAATGACTCGGCGGAGAGGGAAGCCCAAAAATTCCTTAGAAACGAATTCGGGACGCTACTGATGCAAAGCCAACTCTCTCTCTCTCTCTCTCTCTCTCTCTCTCTCTCTCTCTCTCTCTCTCTCTCTCTCTCTCTCTCTCTCTCTCTCTCTCTCTCTCTCTCTCTCTCGTTTTCCTATTCCCCTCCTCTCTTTCTCCTTTTTTCTTCCTCTTTCTCCTTCTCCTCCGTCTTTATTCTCTGCCCTTCCTCTGTTCCCTTAATTTATTCCACTTTCTCATCTCTCTCTTTCTCGTTCTTTCTCTTTCTCTCCAATTTATCTTTCCTTTCTCTCCCTCTCCCTCATTCTTTCCCCTCTCCCTCTCTGTGTCCCTTCTTCCCTTTTACCATCTTCCTTCTCTTCCTCTTTCTCTCTCTCCCTTATTTCTTTCGTCTGCTTCCCTTGCTTCCTTTTCTTTCCTTTCCTTTCCCTTCCTTTCCTTTCTATCGCCTATATTTCTTTCCTTTCCTCCTCCTTTTCTACTCTCGTCTTCCTTCACACCTCTCATCCTTCCCTTCCTTTCTACGTTTCCTCCACTCTGTCATTCTCTTTTTTATTCTCCATTTTTCTTCCTTCCTTTATTCTCCACTTGTCTCCTCCTCCACTTCTTTTTTCTCTCTCCAGGTTCCTCCAATAGAAAGGCCTTTATAGCAATCTACTTCTTTCTCTTTTTCTCTTTCTCTCCTCTTTCACTTTCTCTTTCTCTCCCTAAGCTTCTCTTTCTCCCTTCCTCTCTCTTTTTTCCCCCTTCTATTCACCTCCTTTTTCTTCTCCTTCGTTCTTTACTTTTTTGTCTTTTTCTTTCTTTCCTTCTTTATCTCTATTTTTGCTCTTTTTTTTTCGTTTCGTCTCATTTTATTTTCTCATTTCTCTTTCCTCATCTCCTTTATTCTACTTTTATTCTACTCAAATCTCTTTTATTTACTTTATTCTTGTATTTTCTCTTATTTCTCTTCCTCTTCCTCTCCCTAAGCCTCTCTTTCTCCCTTCCTCTTCCTCCTCTTTTTTCCCCCTTCTATTCACCTCCATTTTTTCTCCCTCGTTCTTTACCTTTCTCCTTTTTTCTTTCTTTCTTTCCTTCTTTCTTTCGATCTGTCAGTCTCCCTTTCATTCCTTGCTTCCATTTTTATTTATTCTATACTTTTCCTCGTTTCAACTTTTTTTTTCTATTTTTATCTCCCTTTCTCTCTTCTCCCCCTTTTTATTCTCCATTTTTTCCCCTCTTCCTCCATTCGTAACTCACCCACTCAGCCTCGCCATCACTCTTTTTTTTTTTTCATTTTTTTCTTTTTTTTCGTTCGTGTTGAGGTTAGAATCTGCATGACCTGGATTGAGTGTCTGTCTGTCTGTTTGTCTCTCTCTCTCTCTCTCTCTCTCTCTCTCTCTCTCTCTCTCTCTCTCTCTCTCTCTCTCTCTCTCTCTCTCACTTTATCTTTTGTTATTTTTCTCATTTTTCTCTTCCTCTTTCTCTTTCTTTCTTTATCTCTCTCTTTCTCACTGTCTTTATTTTACTATTTTTCGTTTTCTTTCACTTTTCTGCTTTCTCTCTCTCTCTCTCTCTCTCTCTCTCTCTCTCTCTCTCTCTCTCTCTCTCTCTCTCTCTCTCTCTCTCTCTCTCTCTCTCTCTCTCACAGTCAGCCATACATACCCTACTCATATTTTACCACTCTCCTCCTCCTCCTCCTCCTTCTCCTCCTCCTCCTCCTCCTCCTCATTCATACCTCTCTCTTCCTTTTCCCATCACGCCCTTCTGCCCCTTACTCACTCTTCCTCCCCTCCTTCATCTCTGTCCTCCCCTTCCCCCTCCCTCTTTCTTTCCCATCACTTCTCTTTCCCCCCTCCTCTTTCTCTCTCTCCTGTATCTCCTCACTGTCCTCTTCCCTTGGTTATTCTCTCTCTGTCTTTCTGTCTCTCTGCCTCTTTCTTTCTCTCTTTCTTTCTTTCTTTTCTTTTTTTCTTTCTTTTCCTCCCCTCTCTGTATCCTTCTCTCTATCGTTTGCTCCTTAAAATCCCGTCTCCCTTCCTCCTTATCTCACTTTTCTCCCTCCAACTCCAGTCTGTCTTACCTCCCTTCTCCCTCCATTTTTTCTTTCTCCCTTACCTCCTTCCTCTCTTAACGTTCCTTCCTTTCTACTTTTCATTTGTGTCTTTCCTTCCCTCCCTTCTAAACTCACCTTTATCCTCCTCCCTTCCTCCTTTCTTCCTCCTCCTCCTACCTTCCTTCTCACTCTGTCACTTTCTCCTCCTAAAAATCATCTCTCCCTCCAGAGTTACATCACCTCCCTCCCTTTACCTCCCTCCAGAGTCTCCATCTTTACCTCCAACCTTCCCTCCCTTCTCCCTCCTCCACTATTACCTTCCCTCCCTCTCTCCATCCGTGTCTCTCCCTCCCTCCCTCCTTACTTCACCTATCTCCTTCCATTTTTCTCTATGTCATGTGCTCTTTCCAAATATCACCTCCTTCTGTATATTTCCTTCCCTCCCTTCTTCCCTCCCTCTTCTTCCTTACCCTCCCCTTTACCTCCCTTTTCCCTCCCTCCCTCCATCTATATCGTTTGCTCTTTCTAAAAATCATATCTCTCTTCCTCCTCTCCTCACCCCTCCCATCATCCCTCCCTCCCTCTTACCTCTCTTCTCTCTCCTCCAAACCATCTTTCCTCTCACCCTCCATCCCTCCTTTCCTCCACCCCTCCATCTGTGCCTTTCCATCCCTCCCTTGTAACCCCACCCTTCTCCCCTTCCCTCTCCCTCCTCCAATATACCTTTCCTTTGATTCTCCGTGTCCCTCTTTCCTCGTCTCCTTCCCTCACCTATTTCTCTCCATTCCTTTCTCTCTGTCATGTTCTCCTTCCCAAAATCATCTCTCCCTCCCTCCTTACCTCACTTCTCCAACCTTCCCTCCCTCCCTCCGCCCCTTCGTCTGTGTCGTTCGCTCCTCCCCAAGGCCTCCGATTCATGGTATCAGGGCGCGCCAAGCAGCGTGTGTAAAGTGTCCAATAGCGGAGCGGGACTACGACAAATACCGAGGCTCAGGCGGCGCGTGCTGGCCCGACCCCGCCGACGATAACGCACCCGCCACGGTACCTCCCCTTATACCCCCTGCCCCCTTTTTAGACCTCCCTACGCCTCCCCCTAGCCTCCCATGCCCCCCTTCTAAGACCCCTCCTCCCTCCCTCTCTCTTTGTCTTTCTCTGTCTTTTGTTTTCTTTTTTCTCTTTATTTCTGTCTCTCTCGTTTTCTCTTTTCTTGTTTTCTTTGTTTTTATCCTTTTCTCCTTTTTATTTTTATTTTTTCTCTTTTCTCTCTCTCTCTCTCTCTCTCTCTCTCTCTCTCTCTCTCTCTCTCTCTCTCTCTCTCTCTCTCTCTCTCTCTCTCTCTCTCTCTCTCTCTCTCTCTCTCTCTCTCTCTCTCTCTCTCGTAATTAAGTTAAACATGACCTCCGGTGGTTGTTTATTTTTGTTTTGTTTTATCTCTACACTTTTCTTATTTTTTCTTCCTTTCGTCTGTTATTTAGCGTCGCCTTTCGCTGCAAATGTTCTCTTCTTTCTCCTCCTCCTCCTCCTCCTCCTCCTCATCTTCCATTTACTGACAGGGCCTCGCCGAAAAGGGAGCTTTATAGTTTGTCTTTCGTATTTCGATTTCCTCCCTCACTCCGCCCTTGCCTTAGTCTCCCTGCGGCGTGTGGGGCTTGGGGAGGGAGGAGGAAGGGAGAGGAGGAAAGGAGAGGAAGAGAAGAGGAAGGAGATGAGGAGAGAGAGGACGCAGATAAGGAGAGAAAGGAAGCGGTTCATGAGAGAGAAGAGGAAAAAGGAATATGAGGAGACAGAGGAAAGAGAAGAAGGGAGAGGAAGGAGAAGAGGAGAGAGGAAGAAGAGAGAGGAAGAAGAGAAGAAGGAAGAGTAGGGTAGGGAGGAAGTGAGGTACAGGATATCTGGGAAGGAATGGAGAGAAGAGAGGAGGATAGAGGGAACACAAGGCAGGGAGGAGAGGATGAAGTAAGGGAGAGAGAGAAAGGAAGAGAGGGAGAGGGAGAGAGATGGAGAGGCAGAGATAAGGTGTTGTTTGCCTCGTCCGCACCTGGTGAGTTCCGGGCATCAAGGGAGAGAGAGAAAGGAAGATCGTTTTTATTTTTATTTCATCTTTTTATTCGTCTGATTCAAAGGAAGGAAAAACATATACGGAAACGACCTCTTTGGCTGCTGATGCTGACGATGATAATACCGAATAGGGGAGGGGAGGAGGGGAAGGGAGTGGGGTCTGTGTGTGTGTGTGTGTGTGTGTGTGTGTGTGTGTGTGTGTGTTTATGCTTTTCCGGTGTTGCTAGGGCTGTTATTACTGACTGAATGGGGGGGGGAGGGGGATATCTGTGTGTGTGTGTGTGTGTGTGTGTG
Organism: Eriocheir sinensis; assembly: GCF_024679095.1. Taxonomy (NCBI): domain Eukaryota; kingdom Metazoa; phylum Arthropoda; class Malacostraca; order Decapoda; family Varunidae; genus Eriocheir; species Eriocheir sinensis. Next base: position 21,305,230 of record NC_066526.1, on the reverse strand, counting down.
TGTGTGTGTGTGTGTGTGTGTGTGTGTCTCTCTCTCTCTCTCTCTCTCTCTCTCTCTCTCTCTCTCTCTCTCTCTCTCTCTCTCTCTCTCTCTCTCTCTCTCTCTCTCTCTCTCTCTCTCTCTCTCTCTCTCTCTCTCTCTCTCTCTCTCTCTCTCTCTCTCTCACACACACACACACACACACACGCACACTTGAAAGATCCCCGGCTTAGTCCTCAGTCCTGGGGGGTCAGCCACGGAAAAACGTCAAGGAAAATTTCTGCATCTATAGACACACGAAGCCGACCCGCTGCTTAGGATCAAAAGTTAAAGGGGGAAAAGTTCTGGCTGTAGCAGGTCCATTAGTGGCTGGGCGGGCGGGGACGTGGAAGCCGCAGGGCCGACCGAGAGAGAGAGAGAGAGAGAGAGAGGGCGCTGCGCTATCCCTGCTCCTGCTTACTGCTCACACCTGCCGTTGGTCTTGGTGGCTAGCGGCGACCTGTGCTGAGTGAGGACGAGGTAGGGAAGGGAAGGGAAAGGAAGGGAAGACATTATAGCAAGGAAGGGAAGGAACGAAGGGAAGACATTAGGGTGAGATAGGGAAGGGAAT
>NC_066526.1:21289641-21302141 GCF_024679095.1 Eriocheir sinensis | reverse complement strand
AAGCTAAGAGACTATGGAATGGATAGAAGGATAAAGTAAACAAATAAACTGAGGAAAGTGTGAGGCAGAATTATAAGAGATCCAAGAAAGGTGTTAAAGAGAGAGGAAAGGTGAAGGAGCTGATGGAAGGAGAGTTTATAGAGTGGAGAGGAAAGTTAGAGTGAACAAAAGACTGAAGAATGTGTGAGTCAGAATTTAAAGAGCTCTGCGTAAGGTGTTGAAAGTTGAGGTAAAGGTGAGGCCAGGTGAGGAAAGGTCAGGTGAGGGGCAATACTAAACAGGTGAAGGTCGTGAGGTCTTGAGGTGAGCAAGGAGACGAGAACCTTCTTTATTCACCTCCATTAAAGGCTGAGGTGATGAGAGTGGTTGTTCTTTTTTCTTACTACTACTACTACTACTACTACTACTACTACTACTACTACCATATCTGTTACCTGTTCTCATTAACTTTCATTATCTACAGTTTCTAATTACTCGTTCTCCTCTTTGCAGGTAAGACCCTTGGACCCTTTGTAGACAGCGGCATCGTCGTAATATAAGGTAGGACGAAAACTCCCCTCCTTCCACGTATATACTGTTGGGATCAAGTTAAATAATGTATATCTTTTCCCGTGGCTGGAAGGTAGACTACTATGTTATTGTCTGACTGTTGTTTCTAAGTGTTGCTATGCCTCGTGTATCATACTTTTGCAACATTTCCGTTTCCTCTGTCTGGTGTGGTTTTCCAATGACTCTTTAAGAACATGGTATAACACACGCTGGTTGTGTTTTGAAGTACTTTGATCGTAAAGGTGTTCATAGAAAGCTTGTAGGGAACGGGTCTGGCATACTGATATTGTTGGAACCGAGGGCGAGGGAATAGACTAGGAAGGGAGAGCTTGTTTCTGAGGGCAAGGGAGTAGCCAAGGAGGGAGAGCTCGTAATATGGGCGTAACTATGCTCTACAACAGACTTGAGATCCGCCGAGCTCCCTATGATTTATACTTTACCTAAGATTAAGACCCTAAAACATAGTCTCCCTAATATTAATACCACAAGGCTTATGTTTTCCCTGTTACTAACACCCCCAGACTCATTTTTCCTAAGACTACGACCATTAGACTTTAATTTTCCCTAAGACTAAGGCCTCAAGACATGTATTTTCGCCCTCAATTTACTCTCAAGGCAGCTCTGTGTTGTTTTCCTTAAGACTAACACCCCAAGACACATTTTTCCTAAGACTACAACCATAAGACTTTAATTTTCCTTAAGACTAATGCCCTAAGACAAGTACTTTCGCCCTCAATTTACTCTCAAGGCAGCTCTGTGTTATTATCGTCGCCTTGTTACTCGTATTACCTCGGACCATTAATCTCATGCCTCGTCTGCAGTCTAGCCTCTCGTTCTCGCTGACAAAACCCAGACCACACTCTCAGGGGAAGCGAGACTGACAAAACTCACCGTCTCCTCTACTGGTGTTGTTCTCGTGTTGTTCTTGTGTTCCCTCGTGTTCCTCCCTAGCCTGACGTGCTCGCGGGCTCTCCGGGTCCTGATATTTCCAAGGCCCGCTGTTCCCTTCAAGCATCTCGTCCCTTCCTGGCCAGTAATTAGCCCGTATATTAGCCAGACGGACCCTCGCCTCGCCCTCACCCCGCGCGGGACACACCACTGCGTCCCCTTCTCCTCCTCGTCCTCGTCCTTCTCCTCGTCCTCGTCTCCCTCTCACGCGCTATAGCCACTAATTTCTCTCTCTATTTGCTACCTATTCCTCTTTTTCCTCCCCTCCCTTCTCCTCCTTCTCCTATTCCTCTTATATATAGTTCTACGTCCATTCCAAAACGTAGTAATGTTAGTACCTATCCTCTTCCCCTTTCCCCTCCTCTCTCCTCCTCCTCCTCCTCCCACTTCCTTCTCCTCCTCGTCCTCCTCCATATAGTTTCTCTTCTTGTACTTCTCCGCTCATTCCAAAACGTAGTCATAGCAGTACCCTTCCTCCTCCTCCTCCTGCTCCTCGTCCCCTTCCTCCTACTCCTCGTCGTCGTCCTCCTCCTCCTCCTCCTCCTCCCCCCGTAGCCACCAGCGCCGCGCCACCCCTGAGATGGCTCAATATGTTGTACTAATTTCCGAAGCGGCGCGTGTTGCCTCAGACACCACATGTGGCGGAGCGGCGACGCGCACAGCCTGGAATTAATGACCTGCATCACGCCTCGGGCCGGGGGTAGGGGGTGGGGGGTAGAAGGAGGAGGAGACTAATGATGATAATGATAATGATAAAGGAAAACATGAGAGGGAACACGAAAACAGGGAGAAAAGTCAGATGGGAAAGCTAAAATAAAGGAGAAAGAAACAGATGAAGCAGGGGATGAAGAAGAAAAAGAAAAAAAGAAAAGAAAAAAGAGGAAGAAGGGAAAGAATGAGAAGCAGAAGAAGCAGAAGAGAAAGTGGAGGAACATCAACGCAAGGAAATCAAACAAGACAAAATTTTAAAATAAAAAAAAGAGAAAAAAAAGTAGTAATAGAAAATTTGGATGACTAGGAAGAGGATAAACAGAAATAAATACAGACTGAGATAAAGGGAGAGGCAGAGAAAAGAAGGATAAAGGATGAAAATGAAGAGAACATGACACAGAAAGGGAAGAGGAAGTGAATGACAAGTTTTGGAAGTAAGGAAGAGGAAGGACGAAGAGAATTGAAGGTTAAGAAGAAAAAGTGTGTGTCTTCTCACCTTTGATATGTTTCTATCCTTACTTTTTCTTCATTCCTTTTCCTCCTCCTCCTCCTCCAAATCCTCCTCTTTCTCCTCCTCCCCTTTCTCCTTCTCCTCCTCTTTTTCCTCTTCCATCCCCACCACCTACACTACCACCATCTCCTCCCTCCTCCTCCTCCTCCTCCTTGTAGAAAAGAGTGATGGACATCGGCGGTGGTGGTCTATAGAAACAAGAACGGAGGAGGAAGAGGGGGAAGAGAAGAAGGAAGAGGAGGGGGAGGAGGAGAGAAAAAGGAGGGGGGAAGGGGGGGCGTAATCCCTTCATTCTATTTTGGCGACTCATCAGGCCGAAAAGATTGAATTTGGCCGAGAAGCAGATATTTAATCAGGCAAAGAGCGGCGGGAAGATGGAGGAGGAGGAGGAGGACGAGGAGGAGGAGGAGGAGGAGGAGGAGGACGAGGAGGAGGAGGAGGATGTGTAAGGAAGAGCTTGAGAGAGAGTGGAAATCAAGGTGGATAGGAAATAGGGAATAAACAGAAACAGAGAAATAGATGGAGGAAGAGGAGGAGAAGGAAGAGAAGAGGAGTATGTAAGGAAAAGTTTGGGAATGGAAAGGAGATAGAGAGAAGAAAGAGAGAATAGAGAAGAGAAACAGAGAAAGAGACAGATAGTGAAGATGTGTTTGTCCTAGAGGAGGAGGAGGAGGAGGGAAGAGGTGCATCGATAATGGATGAAAGAGTAAGGGAGTTTGGAAAGGGAAGAGAAGGGGAAGGGAAGGGAAGGGAAGGGAGAGGTGGTTTGAAAAATAAGAGTAAGGGCGAGAGAGAGAGAGAGGGAGAGAGAGAAAGGGAGAGAGGGAGAGAGTGAATCATTGATGGATGGGCGATTGATTGAACGGGATAGGGAGGGAAGAAAGAAAGGAGGGAGGAAGGGAGGGGAGGAGAGAAGGCGAAGGGGAGGGATGGAGGGGGAAGGTAAGGGGAGGGGAGGGAAAGGAGGGTGAGGAGGCCAATGAGAGAGAGAGAGATGAATAGGGAGAGGGGGAGAGATAAATAGAAAGAGAGGGAGAGAGAAAAAAAAAACCATGCCTTTCCACTATAAAAAAGCGAAGACAGGAAATTAGAAGATAATGAAAAAAAGTAAAGAAATGATTAAAACAAACTGGCGGAAAGGAGAGAGAGAGAGAGAAAACACACACGCCTTTCCACTATAAAAAAAGAATGCAGGAAATTAGAAGATAAAGAAAAAAAAGTAAAGAAATAATTAAAACAAAATGGCGGAGAGAGAGGTGGGGTGGGGGGAGTGAAGACGTCAAAGGCTTGCTGAGTCGCCACTTATCGCTTCGTGTCATGGAAATTAATGGTCTGTCATGATGCATAAAAACGAGGAGGAGGAGGAGGAGGTGGAGGAGGCTAAGGAGGAGGAGGAGGAGGAGAAGGGAGAGGCGTCGTGCAAGGGGAGGTGAGGGAGGAAAGGGAAAGAAAAGAAAGGGAAGAAAGAGGAGGGAATGGAAAGAAGCCGATGGAGGGGAAATATAGGCAAGGGAGGAAGAAAGTGGAAGGATGGATGGTGGAAGATAAAGAGGGAAGGAGGGGATGGAAGGTAGACAAAACGAGAGGAAGGAAGGGAACGGAGGGGAAATAGAAGGAAGGAATAGAAGAAAAGAAACGCAAGGGAGGAGAAGGAAAAAGGGAAGAGAGGGAAGAAAGGAAGAAAGAAAGTGGAAGGAGGGATGGAAGATAAAGAAGGAAGAAGGGGAAGGAAGGTGGACAAAACGAGAGGAAAGGAAGTGAAGGAAGGAAGGGAACGCAGGGGAAATAGAAGGAAGGAATAGAAGAAAAGAAACGCAAGGGAGGAGAAGGAAGGAGGGAAGAGAGGGAAGAGAAATGAGAGGGAAGGTAAGGAGAGGAGGAAGAAAGAAAGAGAGAGAGAGGAAAGGGAACGAAGGAAAACGTTGAGGTCTCTTTTAACTGCAGGGAATAAAACCTCATGTGAAAACTCTCTTAGGCACATAATGGTTGTTTTTGATCTTAACATTTGTGATCGACTCTTACTAACTGACCTTTCTTTTGGACACTCTTAACTATTATCTTTTACCTTTGTTTTGGCCACTCTTACTAACTGACCTTTCTTTTGGCCACTCCTTACTAACTGACCTTTCTTTTGACCACTCCTTACTATTGTCTTTTACCTTTCTTTTGGCCACTCTTACTAACTGACCTTTCTTTTGACCACTCTTACTAACTGACCTTTCTTTTGGCCACTCTTTACTATTATCGTTTACCTTTCTTTTGGCCACTCTTACTAACTGGCCTTTCTTTTGACCACTCCTTACTATTATCATTTACCTTTCTTTTGGCCACTCTCACTAACTGACCTTTCTTTTGGCCACTCTTTACTATTGTCTTTTACCTTTCTTTTGGCCACTCTCACTAACTGACCTTTCTTTTGACCACTCCTTACTATTATCTTTTACCTTTCTTTTGGCCACTCCTCACCATTGTCTTTTACCTTTCTTTTGGCCACTCCTTACCATTGTCTTTTACCTTTCTTTTGGCCACTCTTACTAACTGACCTTTCTTTTGACCACTCCTTACTATTGTCTTTTACCTTTCTTTTGGCCACTCTTACTAACTGACCTTTCTTTTGGCCACTCCTTACTATTATCGTTTACCTTTCTTTTGGCCACTCTTACTAACTGACCTTTCTTTTGGCACCTTTACTCTGTCTTTTTTTCTTTTTTCCTTCTTTTTTATTATTATTTACGCTTTCTTTTTTTGGCCACTCTTTACTATTATCGTTTACCTTTCTTTTGGCCACTCTTTACTATTATCTTTTAGAGGACCAGCAATTAGCGGGCTTTATTTTCTATACTTTCTTTTTGTTGGCCTTGAGTTGCTTCCTTTACTGAAAAAAAAAACTTAATTTCCTCCATCCACTTTATTCTACTTACTTGGTTTTGTTTATTTACTTTCGCTTCTATTTTTGCTTTCTAGCTCTCTTGATTTCCCTAACCTTCCTTTCTTCTTTAATAACTTTCCTCTCCTTATTTTTTCTACTCTCCCATTCTCTTTTTCCATTTTCCTTTATTCTTTTTTATACTCATCCTCCTTTTATGCCGCCGTTTCCCATTCTTATCATCAATCTATCACCTCCTCCTCCTCCTCCTTCTCCTCCTCCTCCTCCGCAACGCCAAAACACTACCTTTACGCAACTTGATTTAATTGTTTATCTAATTCCACGGCCACTTTTGGAGCCCCAGGTGTTGCTTCCCTCGAGGTGTTGGCGGCAGGTGAGCTTAAAGGAGTCAATTAACGAAAACCTTCACACACCTGATACGGGTACGAACACTTGCCATTTTCGACTCTGGCTTAGGTCGAGGGTCTAATCTTTAGGCCAATGATCGCTATTCATTATTCATTAGTGTTTTAATTAATCGTACTCGTTTCTCTTTTCCTCTCCTCCCTCCTTCGTTCTCCTCCCTTGCGTTTCTCTTCTATTCCTTCCTTCTATTTCCCTTCCGTTCCCTTCCTTCCTTCCTTTCCTTCCTCTCGTTTTGTCCACCTTCCTTCCCCTCCTTCCCTCTTTACCTTTCATCCCTCCTTCCACTTTCTTTCTTCCTTTCTTCCCTCTCTTCCCTCCTTCCTTCCCCTCCATAGCGTTTCTTTTCTTCTATTCCTTCCTTCTATTTCCCCTCCGTTCCCTTCCTTCCTCTCGTTTTGTCCACCTTCCTTCCCCTCCTTCCTTCTTTATCTTCCATCCCTCCTTCCACTTTCTTTCTTCCTCCCTTGCCTATATTTCCCGTCCATCGGCTTCTTTCCATCCCCTCCTCTTTCTTCCCTTTCTTTCCTTTTTCTCTCCTCCCCCACTTCTCCCCTTGCACGACGCCTCTCCCTCCTCCTCCTCCTCTTCCTCCTCCTCCTCCTCCTCCTCCATTTTTTCTCTATTTTTATCCTTACCAATCAGAAACATTTTACGTCACCTTTCCCTCATTTCTTCACATTACTTTGTTTATAATATTTGTCATTATCTTCCACAATATTCACTTTTACCGCCCTCTGACATTTCACCTCACTTCATGCGTATTTCTATATATCTTTTAGTTCATCATTTCTATCATTATATTTTCGTACCTTCATCTCTATCACTTATTAATACCTCGCCTCACCTGTACCTCACCTGTATAATTATTTTCTATCTTCCCCTTCCTTCACCACCACTCACAGGCACCTCACCTATCCTAACCTTATCTCATTCTTCACATTACTTCTTTTATCATTTTCTTTCCCTGTTTTCACCTCCACCTCCCACTGACACAACTCACCTAACCTCACCACCACTCACTCACCTCAGCCCACGCTTTATTACCCCACCTGACATCTATACTCACGAACGACCCACGCACACCTTAAGCCCAGCCGGAAAGAAAACGAAGGCAAGGGATACAAAATAGAAGGCAAACTCCATCAAACAGTCTCCTGTCACGCCTCTCGTCCCTGTCTCGCCCCTCGCCCATCCTGACGCGAGCCTAACTAATTCATCCGCCGTTTGACGTTCATATTTCTCTTCTTAATTAGTGTTATTGACGTATGGATTTCATTTTCCGGTTGGCTGGATGGGCGATGGGTGTGTCGTCTCGCCTGTCTGTCTGTCTGTGTGAGTGTCTGTTTGTCTGTCTGTCTGTCTGTGAGTGTGGGTGCTTAGTTTAGTGAAGGCATGAGGCTGTGAAGGTTTGGGTGATGCTGCAGTATGTCTGTCTGTGTCTGTCTCTATCTGTCTGTCTGTCTGTGTGTGTCTAGTTTAGTTTCCCTTCGCTTTATAATAATAAAATAAATTATATGGTCATTCTTTTACCCTTTAACTCTTCTCTCTTCTCCCCTCTCTTTTTTTTTTTATATATATTTTTTACGTGCCAGCCTATAGCGCCAGTAGGCTTTCTTGAGGGGCCTGGATGGTAGTCGGCCCCAGCCCGTCATGGCGCAGGCAAGTGTTTTATAGTGGCGCCATTTTTCTTGGCTCATGCTGCCCCCCGGAGCTCGTTCTTGATTCACTTGGACGGTTTCCTCTAGAGTTCGGGTTGATTGGTTGTCTTCAGGACAGCATGTGGGTAGTCTTAGGCCACTCGGCGGTGACTGAAAAATCCCAGATGGTAGCGGCGGATTCGAACCCGCGTCGTCCTTCACGCAGTGAATGCAGGGCCCGCACGCTAACCACTCAGCCACCGCCTACCCCACCTCGTCACCCCATCTCCCCGTCCATCACCCCTTCTTTGTTACTTGTCCTTTTTCTCACCCTTTCACATATCTACCCTCTTTCTCCTTCCTCATTTTTACCTTTTCATTCCTCTTTCTTCTCCCCTTTTCGTTGCCTTCACCTCGTCACCCCATCACCCTTCCATCACTCCCTTTGTTACAGAGTTTTTTTCCTCACCCTTTCATCCATTTATCGTACACCCTTCCTTTTTCCTCACTTTTTTATCTCGTTCACTGCATCTCTTCCCCTTCTCTCCTTTCATTGCTTTCACTCCTCACACCTGTATCGTTTTAACTTTCCAACCTTTCGCCTTTTCCATTATTTCTTACCCTCAGATCTCTCTCCTTCCTTCTTCTCTTTCTTACTTCATCTCTCTCTCACACCTATATCTTTTTAATCTTCCATTCAAGTGACCTCTTTCCTCCTTTATCCTTTCTCCTTATTCATAACCTTTAGATCTCTTTCCTTCCTCCCTCTCTCTCTCTCACTTCACCTCTCTTTCCTAGCCTGTATCGTTTTAACCTCTCATCCAGGTAACCCCTTTCATTCTTCCTCCTTTTCATTTATTCCTTACCTGCTGATCTCTCACCTGTCCCTCACCTTACCTCGTCGCTCCCTCCCGACTCACCTGTATCGTTTTAGTCTTCCATACATGCTACCTCTTTCATCCTTTCTCCTCTCTCCTTATTCCTTTCCGTCAGATCTCTTTCCTTTCCCTCACCTTACCTTATCACTCCCTCCCGCCTTATCAGTATCGTTTTAACCTTGCTTTCAGGTGGCCTCTTTCATCCTTTCTCCTTTTCCTTTATTATTTCTTACCTTGAGATTGCTTTCCCTTCCCTCACCTTGCTTTGTCGCTCCCTCTCGCCTCACCTGTATCATTTTAATTAGCCTTGTATCCAGGTAACTTTAACGCCTAACTCAGTAGCTACTCCTTCCCTCCCTCCTCTTTCACTCCATCATCTCTCTCCGTAAAGCTATTCCCTCCCTCCCTCTTTCCTTCACTCCATAACCACAGCCATCCATAGCTGCTACTTCTCTCCCTCCCTTCCTTTCCCTCTACCGCTACTCCGTTGCTATACTCCTTCCCTACCTCTCTCTCCTTCACTCCTACTTCCTCCCTCCCGCCCTTCCCTCCGCTCCTCCGTCGCCGCGCCCTCCTCAGCCGCTGCTCCCGTGGTGGCATCAAAGGGTGTTTTTTACGGGTCGTCGACGGGATTAATTAGCGGAGCCGCGGCGGAGGTGCACGTAATGTTTTCCTCGCCGCCCACACACCCTCGCCCTCGTCCTCATCCTCGTCCTCCTCCACGTCCTCGTCCAGCCTGTCGAACGTGGCCTAAAAGGGGACTAATTACGAGGCGTTTTTTGGGGGGTGAACTTATTTAATTGTATAAAGAATCAATGAAACAAAGAATAAGGAAGGATATTTTTTTGTTTGACGATTGAAAGTACTTATGTCACTGTTGATAAATGAGGACTTGTCAGTGAATATACAATAAGGAAGAAATGGTGAGGGAAGGAATTTTATGGGAAGGAACTTTAAGGGAAGGAATTTCAAGGGAAGTAATTTTAAGGGAAGTAATTTTAAGGGAATGAATTTCAAGGGAAGTAATTTTAAGGGAAGTAATTTTAAGGGAATGAATTTTAAGGGAAGTAATTTTAAGGGAACGAATTTTAAGGGAAGGAATTTTAAGTGAAGGAAGTTTAAGGGAAGGAATTTCAAGGGAAGGAATCTTAAGGGAAGGAATTTTAAGGGAAGGAATTTTAAAGGAAGGAATTTTAAGGGAAAGAATTTTAAGGGAAGTAATTTTAAGGGAAGTAATTTTAAGGGAATGAATTTTAAGGGAAGTAATTTTAAGGGAAGGAATTTTAAGGGAAGGAATTTTAAGGGAAGGAATTTTAAGGGAAGGAAGTTTAAGGGAAAGAATTTTAGGTGAAGGAATTTTGGGTGTAAACTGATGTAACTGTGAAGAGAAGTATCAATGAAAACAAAGGATAAGGCAGTGAGTTTTTCTGAGGGTTAAAAGTATTGGTCTGAAAAGTAGCCAATAAAGATATAATACGGAGCGAAATTAGAGATGTTTTTTGGGCTCATTGATGTACCTGTGAATGAAGAAAATAAACAAAAATAAAAATGAAGATAATGAAGAAAATAAAGAAGGAAGGAAGGAAATTAGCGTTCATTCCTCTCTTCCCCTCCCTCCTTCCTTCATCCATACATCTCTTATTCTCATTTTTCTTTCCTTTCTTTCCTCTCATTTTTCCCTCCTTGTTCCCGTCCTTATTTATTGTTTTTTTCCTCCCTCCCTTTCTCCTTCTTTCTTTTCGTTTTCTTGCACGTTTCCTCTTTTTTTTTCTTTTTTTCTTCCTCTTCTCATTATGTTCCTTTGTTGCTGCTGGTTCCGTTTTTTCTTTCCCTCTTCCTCTTCCTCTTTCCTCTTGGTTATGTTGTCTAATTGTTGTATATTTTCTTAAGTAGTTCGTTCGTGGAAAGTTAATGTTTTTTTTGTCAGTTTTTAACATTAATTTTCTCTGTAAGGGTCTCTCTCTCTCTCTCTCTCTCTCTCTCTCTCTCTCTCTCTCTCTCTCTCTCTCTCTCTCTCTCTCTCTCTCTCTCTCTCTTACTCTTTATTTCCTCATCTCTCAGTGTTATCTCAAAAGCACAACATCCTCTATTATACGTTTTACGCTATTTTCCTCTTTTTAATTTGAACGAGTGAAAATAATAATAATAAAAGCCGTATATGAGGAAATTAACACTTTATTTTAATTTCTTTTACTTTGCTCGGATAGTCTCCATTTCTTTTTTCTACTGCGTCGGAATAATTGCCATTTCTTGCTTTTTGTTTCTTTCTTTTTGATTTTTACTTCGCTCATAACAATCGCCCTTTCTGTCTCTTTTTCATTATATTTTTTTCGCTCAAAATGATCGCTATGTCGTCCTTTTTGCTTTTACTTCGCTCTAATAATCATCATTCATATTTTATTGTTATTTATTTATATTTTTTTATTTCGCTCATATAATGGTCATTTCATTTTCATTATTTGTTTATCTGTTTATTTATGTATGTAGGTATTTTTGCTACTCAGATAATCGCCATTTCTGTCTTTCAATTTTTCCTTTTTCTTATATTTTAATCAATCATCATCATTCATTTTTTATTGTTATTTATTTATATTTTTTACTTCGCTCATATAATCGTCATTTCATTTTTCATTATTTGTTTATCTGTTTATTTATGTATGTATGCATGTATTTTTCCTGCTCTGATAATCGCTATTTCTCTCTTTCAATTTTCCTTTCCTTTTCTTTTTCTTCACTTCGCTCAAATAATCGCCACTTCATCGTCGTAATCCGGAAACGCTTGACAAGGGCAATTGGGTGACGCGCCGCCGCCGCTCCCCTAATGCTCCTTGACACCTTTAATTAGTCCGCCGCAAAAACCGTTCGCGAGAGGAGATAAAAAAGAAAACGGGGCGAGGATAAAAAAAATAAATAGCCGGAACTTTTTTTTTTCCAGCGCGCCTCATTAAACTTCAAATTATCTTTCGAGCGATTAAAAAGAATGGATTGAAAGGTGGAAATAGGTTTGGTTTGGGATTATGACGTTGAAAGACCTGCCAGTGAGAGGAACGACTATTTTTTTTATATTGTTTTTCCTTTATTCTTTTTATCATCGCTTGAGTTATGCTTTTCCTGACCTGCTTTGTTACGTTATAGATGGCTTTTATTCTTTTTTTTATTTTTTATCGAGACCTCCATAACTAAGAAATCTTCTCATGTTCCCGCTTAAGTTATACTCACTAGGGACGGTTTTCTTTGTTCTCCGTATTTCCGATAACATGCAAGAGCCAGGGAGATGGAGATGAGCACTAAGGCCACGTGCACCTACGGCATATACCCCTAACTCTACTTCTACTTCATAATATAAGGAATTCAATAGTACTGCCAGATCTACTCATGTTCTCCCTATGAACATTGCGTACGGCTGTATTTTTTCTTTGTTTTTCTGTGCTATCTTCGTGATCTTCGTTGTTCCTCGCATTCCTGAGCACATTAAGACGGATCAGTGTCTGGATATTCGTGCGGCAAAGCGAATCAGCGTCACTGTGTCCCTTTTCGCCATTTATCTTCGGTGTGTCGTGGCGTGAGGGGGGCTCCGAGGTGCTGCTCAGAGAGGGGGAAGAAAAGGAGGGGTGTGACTGGCAGGACCTCAGTTCATACCTAGGCGAGGATGAGAAAAGACCGATAAGATAGTGGGGGAGGCGGTGGCTGAGTGACCAGGGTTAAAGTCCCCGCCCCGAGTGGCTTCAGGCTACCCACATGCTGTCCTGATAACCACCTAGCAACCCAGTCACTAAATAAACTCTGAAAAGGATCAAGATGAGCTCCGGGAGACATCATGAGGCAAGCAAGATGGCGCCTCTATAAAGCACTTGCCTACACCGTTACGGGATGGGCTGACCGGCAGACCCCAGCAAGAAAGCCTACCGGCGCTAAAGGCTGGACGTAAAAAAAAAAAAAAAAAAAGTGCTACATATGGTTTAATTTATTTTGTT
>NC_066526.1:21252141-21284641 GCF_024679095.1 Eriocheir sinensis | reverse complement strand
AGTATATATCGCGGCCGAGGGGGTAGGGGAGGAGGAGGAGGAGGAGGGGGAAGAGGGGGGTAGAATTTAGGTATTATTTGGCTTAATGGCCCGGCTCTACCCCAATACTATGCCGACTGACCTCTGACCTTGACGAATTATAGCGGTCACACACACACACACACACACACACACACACACACACACACACACACACACACACACACACACACACACACACACACACACACACACACACACACACACACACACTTTTTTTTCCTCTTGCTCGTCTTCCTCCTTTTCCTCCTCCTCCTCCCTTCTTCCCTCTCATCGTTGTCCTTTCCTTCTCCCTTTGCTCCTTTTCTTCTTCTATCTCCTCAAATCCCATCATCATCATCATCATCATTCCCCTTCCCTTCATCCCTTTCCCTTCCCCTCCTCCCTTTCCCTTCCTCCCATCCCTACAACCCTTCTTCCCCTCATTCCTTCCCCTTCCCCTTCCCTCTTTCCCCTTCCCTTCCCCTCCCCACACACGAGTACATATTTGCATTTTATGAATCCCTCGACCTCTTCCCGACACCCACATAAAACACGTTGACAAGGGGAGGCGTTGGGATGGGCGCTCCGGGGATTGGGGGATGGATGGGGTAAGGGGGAAGGGGGGAAGGAATGAGGGGAAGGGGAATGGATGGCTCAAGGATGTGGGAAGGGAAGGGGATGTGGGGAGGGGAAGGACGAGGGGAAGGGGAATAGAATCGACAAAAATGAGGGGGAAGAAGGGATGAGGGGAATGGGAAGGTATGAGAGGAAAGGGGAAGGGGAGGGCAGGGGATGAGGGGAAGGAAAATGGATGGGGCAAGGATGTGGGAAAGGGAAGGGAGAAAGGGGAGGGGAGAGACGAGAGGAATGGAAAAGGATAATCAGGGAAGAGGAAGACGAACGAGAGGCTGATGATGATAATGATGATGTTAGTGAGGGGAAAAGGGATAGGAGGAGAGAGATAGAAGGGAAAAAGAAAGAAGGGAAGAAGGAAAGGACAGCGATAAGGAGGAAAAAAAAGGGATTAGGGGGTAGAGGAAGATGAACGAGGGATGATGTTGATAAAAATGATAAAATAAAATTGGTGTGGAAAAGGAAAAAAAAGAACAGCGGTAATGAGAAGGTAAAGAAATGAAAGGAATAAAAGGAAGGGGTGAGGGAGGCAAAGGGAGGGAAAGTAAGCGCAGGAAAAGAGTAACAAATAGGATAAAGGAAATAAATGGGAACTAAGAAGAAAATGAAAGGAGAAATAGACGGAGAAAAAAGTGATGCTAAAGAAAAGATAGGATAAAGAGGAAAGAGTGAAGTAAAATAATGGCAAGTGAAGTAGATGATGACTTAATTAGAAAAGAATCGTAAACAAGAGAAAAAGTAAAGAAAAGGAGGTGGTAAAAGGGTGTGATGGGGGATAGGAAGGAGGGGAAGGAGACGGAAGGTGAGGGAATAAGTGGAAAAGGAAGGACGGGGTAGGAAGGAAAGGAAAAGAAGCAAGGGAGAGTGAGAGAAAGGGAGGAAAGCAAAAGAAGGAAAAGGGAAAGGGAGGTGTCATAAGGAAGGAGGAAATGTAAAGGGATAGCAGAGAAAGAGAAAAGAAAGGAAGACAAGGAAGAAAAGGAAGGAAGGAAGGAAGGGGTTAGCAAGGTAATGGGAGGGAAGGAAAGGGAAGGTAAGGCAAGTGGAAGGAGGGTCTGCGGGCGGCGTCAGCAATATATATCTTAATACAGCGAACATCCAATTAAACGTTATGGGCGCCTCCAAAGACACATTGCCAATAATAGAAGCACCATCGCCGCTCATAATTCGCCCAGGCACACAACACCATTCTCTCTCTCTCTCTCTCTCTCTCTCTCTCTCTCTCTCTCTCTCTCTCTCTCTCTCTCTCTCTCTCTAATGGCTTTTCTAACCACCATGTATTTTTTTTCTGTACTAAAACACACACACACACACACACACACACACACACACACACACACACACACACACACACACCATCATCTTTTTCTTTTTTTCTATTATAATTTTGCTTGACATGTTTTTTTTGTTCTCATTTTCTTCCTCTCTATTTTTCTTACTTCTTATCACTTATTTCCACTTTCTTCATTTCGTCTATTATTATTATTATTTTTCTTTTTTCCGAATATTTAATTATCCTTCTATTTGTCTCCCCTTCCCTTTCTCTCTAATTCGGTTTTCCTTCCCTCCGTATGGCTTTTTCCTTCTCTCCTTCCCTTCCTTCTCTCTTTCCTTCATCCTCTACTTCCTATAGCTTTCTCCTGCCTCTTTTTCTCTCTTTGTATCCTGTTTCCATTTCTCTCTCTCTCTCTCTCTCTCTCTCTCTCTCTCTCTCTCTCTCTCTCTCTCTCTCTCTCTCTCTCTCTCTCTCTCTCTCTCTCTCTCTCTCTCTCTCTCTCTCACCCCCCCCCTCCCTTCCTTCTCGTTCCTCTTTTCTCCACCCAAGCGTGTCCCCCTCTCATCCTCTCCTCTCTATCTCTTTCCTCCAGTTCTCATCTCCCCAGAGAGGAGGGAGAAGGAAGGAAGGAAAGAGGGAGGGAAAGGAGGAAGGGAAGGGGAGATGCATTGTTGTATTGCTCGGTTGAAAGTAAGGAAGAAGGATAAGAGAGAGGGAAGGAATGAAGGAGGGAAAGAAGAGAGAGAGAGAGAGAGAGAGAGAGAGTGAGTGTCCGTAATGTGTTAGGTCCGAAAGGAAGGAAGGAAGGAAGATGGTAGGAAGGAAGGAAGGAAGAAACGTATGAAGAAAAAGTAAGATGATAGGGAAAGAATAGGAAGGCAAAGAGAGTTAAATGGATGTGATAGTCCTTTTACAGGCAAAGAAGATGGAAATTGAAGAAGGAGAAAGAATGAGGGAAAAATGAAGGATTGGAAGAAGCAAAATTAAGGAGAAAGAGAACGAATGAAGGAAAAAAGAAGAGTAGGAAGGGAACGGTTTAAAGGGATAGATGACGTGTTTCCCGACCCCTCAAAAGAGAAGGAAAAAGGAGACAATGAAGGAGCAAGAGATGGAAGGAGAACACAAAGGAAAAAGAAAACAAAGAAGAACCGATAACATGCTTCAAGACCCACAAGAGAAGGAAAAAAGCCAATAAAAAATGCAAAAGAGACGGAAAGAGAGCGAGATCCATGAAAAAAAGGATGAAAAGAGGGAGAGAAGGAAAGAAAGAACTGAAGGAAGGAAGGCCACGGGTGAGGGGGTGAAGGAGAGGGACGGATGGATGAAGCGTCGCCCTCTTCACATGTGTCAGTGCCAGGGCGTCCCGGGTGGTGCCACGGCGTCCTGGCACCCCGATCTGTCTCCCGGCACTCAGGGGGCGGCGAGGAGACAGAAGGAAAGCAAGGGAGGAAGGGGGGAGAGAAGGAGAGAAGGGAGGTGAGAAGGAGAGAAAGGGAGGACGGGAGGTGAGAAGGAGAGAAAGGGAGGAAGGGAGGAGAGAAGGAGAGAAGGGAGGTGAGAAGGACAGAAAGGGAGGAAGGGAGGTGAGAAGGAGAGAAAGGGAGGAAGGGAGGTGAGAAGGAGAGCAAGGGAGGAAGGGAGGTGAGAAGGAGAGAAAGGGAGGAAGGGAGGTGAGAAGGAGAGAAAGTGAATTGGAAGGAGGGGAAAGGCAACGACTACTACTACTACTACTACTACTACTGCTACTGCTACTATAACTACTACTGCACTAATTTACTCATACCTACCCATCTCCTCTCCTCTCCCTCTCTTCTCTCTCCCTCACCGCAAGATGAAGAGATGGAAGCTGAAGGGAGAAGAGAATGAAGAGAACATCGAAACGGAGATACAAAGATGCAGCCTCCGCCAAGATGTATGAGGAGGAGGAGGAGGAGGAGGAGAAGGAGGAGGAGAGACCGATAACGAAGGGAGGAGGAACGAAGAGAATGCGCGTGTAAAGATAAGGAGATAAGGAGAGAGAGAGAGAGAGAGAGAGAGAAATAAAACTACAATATTGTATGACGATTAATTTTAACCTTCAACACACACACACACACACACACACACACACACACACACACACACACACACACACACACACACACACACACACACACACACACACACAAACAAACAAACAAACAAACAAACACTCATTCATCACAAACCCCACATCGACGCAGTAACGGACAGCACGGACGGACACCACGGACAAACGGACTGGGAGGGGGAGGGGAGGGGTCGTGGGGGGCGTGGGGGGCGGGGGAGAGGGGGGCATCATCATCCGGCATCATCATCTCCCTCCGATCTAGGCAAGTCTCCCTCTCAGATCTGTCAAAGAAAATGGATGCTGCACGAGGGGAGGTTGCCTATCGTTGAGGCTTGGGGGAGGGGGGGGAGGGGAAGGGGAAGGGGGGTTTACAGGCATCTCTCCTCGTCTTCTTCTCTCTCTTCTCCCTCCTTTCTTCTATTCTTTCTCTTTTTCTCCCTTTTTCACCTCCATTGTTCCTTTTCTCTTTCCTTCTAATCTTCCATTCCTCCCATCTCTCTGCCTCTCTTCCTCTTCCGTCCCTTTTTCTTCTTTTTTTACACTCTTTCTCTTTGCCTTTTCCCTCTCTTCTTTCGTTCCTCGTCCCTCTCTTCGTCCTTGTCTTCTCTCTTTTCCTCCTTACCTCACCTCTTTTCTTTTCGTTCACTTCCCTCTTTCTCCTCTCCTTCCATTTCTCTTCATTCATCTTCTGTCTTTTTCTTCTTTCCCTTTTACAGTCATCCTTCTCTTCTCCGCCATATTCTCTTCTTTTCTTTTCTTCTCTCTTTCTTCCATCAAACCTTCTACTCTCCCTTCTTTCTATCCCTCTCTACTTCCTTCTCATCCTTCCCTTCATTAATACATCACCTTGTCTCTTCCTATTTCTTTTCCATTCTTTTTCCCTCTCCCCTCCATTCATTCCTCAGTCTTTCCCTCTTTGGCTCCCTTCTCCTTGTCTCTCCTCCCTCCTTGTCTCCCCTCCTCCTCCTTGTCTTCCCTCCTCCTCCTTGTCTTCCCTCCTCCTCCTAGTCCTCTCTCCTCCTCCTTCTCGTCTCCTCTCCTCCTCCTCCTCCTCCTCTTCCTCTTTCCTCCCTCCCACGGACTATAAATTACATTGGGACTAATATTTCCTGACAGTGACCGTGGGTGAGGGAAGGAGAGGTGAGGCGGGGGAAGAGGGGGGAGGGGGTGAGTGTTCCTGTTCTTGGGGGAAGGAGGGAAGGAAGGAGGAGGGAAGGAGGGAAGGTAGGAAAAAAGAAGAGGGAAGAAAGATAGGATGTATGGAGAAGGGAAAGAAGGAGGTAAGGATGGGCAAGGAATATAGCAGAAAAGGGAGGAAAGGGAAGATAGGGAAGAAGGAAGAAAGGAAGGATGTATGGTTTAGAAAAGAGGAAGAAAGGGGAAGGAAACCGAGGGGAGGAATGGAAGAACTAAATAAGTAAGTAAGTAAGTAAGTAAGGAAGGAAGAATAGAAGGAAGGCTGATAGGGAGGGAAAGAGGAGGGGAACTAGGAATGAATGAGTGAATGAATGAATGAAGGAAGGAAGGAAGAAAGGAGGGAGAGAAGAATGAGAGAGAAAGAGGAGGAAAGGAAGGAGGAACAGGAGAATGAGTTGACATATTACCCAGTGTTAGTATCTTACAAGCTGTCATATTACCAGGTGTTAGTAATTACCAGGTGTCACAAATTACCAGGTGTCATTGATCACCAGGTGTCACTCAGGTTTCCCCAGTGTCTCTGTGGCGAACCCCGTGAGCGACCAGACCAAGATCACTACTCGGAAAATATTAATGTGTGTACCCAGGGAAAGGTCGGACTATACACAGAGGAATAAGAAATCAGCGATACTCTTTTGTCGAGAAGGGTGAAAGAAGGAAAGGGGATTTAATATACATAAGGCCGGTATCGAGGGAGGCTATATATAAACATTGCTGTTGGTACTGGGGAGTGTCTAGCAAAGGTTTTAATCCTATTGTGTGAGGCTGTGAGGTAGAGAATCGTGGTGGAAGGAGAAGAAAGAGTAAGGAGTTAGATAATAATGGCGAAAGGTGGAGAAGGAAGGAGGAGGAGGAAGTGGAAAGAGATAGAGGAGGAAGAGGAGAAGAAAGAGGAAAGAGTTAGAAAATAATGACGAAAGGTGACTGAAGAAAGAAGGAGGAGGAAGAGAAGGAAGAGGAAAGGGTTAGAGAAGGAGGAAGGAGGAGAGGAAAGAGGAAAGAGTTGAGAAGGAAGGAGGAGGAGAAGGAAAAGTAAGGAATTAGAGGAGAAAAAAGAGGAAAGAGTTAGAGAAGGAAGGAGTAGGAGGAAGAGTAGAGTTAGAGAAGGGAGAGAAAAGAGTTAGATAATGATGAAGAAAAGTGAATCACGGAAGAAGAAGGATCAGAAGGAAGGAGGAGGATCAGAAGTAGATGATGCTTCTCTGGCCTTGAACATCGCGGAGAACACTATTTCCCGCCGTCCCTGGGGCAGTTGTCTGGGGGGGCGGCGTGGCAACCAGCGCCAGACTACCCGGTGTGGAGGCGCCCGGCAGACACGCCCCGCACACCCGTTGTTCATGAAATTAGCTTTTATAGCGCATAAAACCCATTTTAGTGGCGGCCCGGAGCGTGAGGGTGGATGGGCTCGGGCGGGGCGGGACGGGGCGAGGCAGGGCGGGGCGGGGTGGGAAGGGATGAAGGTGTTGTGGGGTGAACTCATAATGCCTTCTCTTACACCTTTCCCATCCTACTTCTTCTCTACTGTTCCTCTCTCTTCCTCTGCTTCCCTCGCTCTCCTCGTCTGGTTACATTCTTCCTGTTCTTCCCTTTGTCTTTTTCCTAATGCCCCCCTGCTCCACATTTCCTAACCTATTCCTTCCCCTATCGTTCTTTTCTCCTCTACTACTTTCCTCGTTTACTTCGTTCCATTCTTCCTGCTGTGTTCTGTTCCTCCTGTTTGTCTTCTGTTCTGTGTGTCTCATAATCCTAACTTCTTTCTAACACTGTTCTCATTTTCTTTGCTTCTTCTGTGTCTGTTCTCCCTAGCTGCTTCTTATCCTTCTTCATAGTATTCCTAATTCCTAAGTTCTTTTACTACGTCCTCGTCCTCTTACTACTCCTACTTATACTCCGTTCATTCTATCGTTGTCTTGTAATCTTTTGCGGTATTAAGAGCTTGTTATTGAAAACCCAAAATAATGGAAAGGAAAAAAAACATGCATTTATAGAGAACACACAATTGGTAGGCATTTTCGTGCTTCCTACGTAACCTAACCTGCCTAACCTACCTAACCTAACCCCTAACCTGCCCTGTTCAAGCCTGGGCGAAACACACCAGCAGAGAGAGAGGGAACACGGGCGCGGGGAACACTCGGCTCACCTGCGTCACCTGCCCGGGGAGTGGCGGCCGCGAGCACCTGTGAAATACGTCGGCGAGTGGAATTTAATTAAACTTGCGCCCATTATTGAAGGTGTACTTAAGCGCGGCGGGCAAAGAAGGAAGTTTAATATAGATTCTAATGAAGAGCGCCGCGTCAGTATTAAGCAGGTGGAGGTGTGGTGTCCCCGCTCCGTCACCTGCCGCCTAATTGAGCAGGTGATGAGGAGCAGCAGGTGTGTGGGAACGAACAAACAAACACACACACACACACACACACACACACACACCGGTAAACATGTTATAATGAAATTCCCTGAAGAGAGAGAGAGAGAGAGAGAGAGAGAGAGAGAGAGAGAGAGAGAGAGAGAGAGACTACTTAAGAAAACTGAGTCATTATATAAATCTTGATGTCCTATAGTAAAAAAAAATCACCACTATACAACAAAAGAATAAAACAAAAACAAAACAACGAAAAAAATACGAGTTCAGATTGATACAAATAAAAAAAAAAAAAAAGACCTAAAGTGTTAATCTTTATTCTCTGGTTTCCTCCGCAGTGACTTTCCCTCCATAGAGACTTTTCCTCCTCCTCCTCCTCCTCCTTCTCCTCCTCCACCTCCTCCTCCTCCTCCTCCTCCTCCTCCTCCTCCTCCTCCTCCTCCTCCAACCCTCCTTTTCTTCCCTCCTCCCTTGATGGACGGAACGCGGCGGCAAGACCCACAAGTTTAGATAGTTTTATGGTTTTTCAAGATTTATGAGGGAGGGAAGGGAGGGAGGGGGGCTGCTGGGGGAGGGAGGGAGACGGGTGGGGGGGGGCGGTTATGGAAGGTTTGAAGTGGTTTGTAGAGGGAGGATTGAGTGGAGTTAAGGAGGGAAGGGGGAGGGAGTGTAAGAAAAGGAGGAGTAAAATAAAATGATAAGCAGCAAACGAGAAGAAATGGAGAAAAAAGAGAAGAAAAGGAGGTAAATGAAGTGAAGGAGCAGGAACCGATACATAAAAGAGCGGCCCATGACTAACCTAACGAGTCGCTCCTGGAACTTTCAAACGTCTCCCGGCACCCGATGGCCCGCGCCGCCCAGACACTCGCTCCCTTCCTCTTTTATTCAATTTGTTTACTGCTCCGCGGCCGACTTGTCTCCGCGCAGCAAGAACCGAAAGCGCTGAGAATACGGGTCCTGTAAGGGGTCTTGGTGGTCATCCGTAGTCTGATAATAGCGCGGGTGGAGACTGATTCATTGTGGCGCCGTTTATGAATGCATGCCTCCTTTTGTTTCCCTTGATACTGGTCACTGAAGTTAGGCTTGATTGGTGGTCTTCTGGGCAGCATGTGGGTCCTCGGCTATTCCTGGTTTGCGGTGGTGGTGGTGGTTGGGGGGGGCGGTGGCTTTCCCATTAAAATATTACTGTCTGTGATGCGTTGGAGTTTGTATGGAGAATAACATCACCTTAGAAGCCATCAGAGCCAAAAATAATCAAGTTACAATAGGTCTTTGAGTGTTTTTAGTTTACAGTATAGTGAATGATCTTCCTTAGTGAGTATTAACTTTTTCAGTGGGTCATTAGTGAGAGTGAGTGTTTAGCTGTAATTTTCCCTTGTGTTGTATATGCAATGCATGTATAGTGTTGGTCAGTGTTGGATCAAGATGTTTTATTTCAAAGCGTTCTGTAATAAAATCAAGAGAAATAAAATGCGGAATAATGATAAAAACATGAACAGCAATAGTAATAATAATAATGACAAATAATAATGATAAAATAATGATAATAGTGACAATAATGGCACTTCTACTACTACGGCCACTGCTAATACTAATGATGGTAATGCAAGAAATAACGAGAAATAATGTAATACCCTTCAATACAAATCCGTAACTTACCATGACAGCCTTCACGTAAAACAGTCGACCATTACACAAATATCACCAGGTATCAGACATTCACTCACTCACCTGCAGATTGGACTGAACTTACCTTTCCGACGGACGGCCGCTGTCAGGTCCTAAGTGCTGGCGTACAAGGCGGGTGTCAGGCATCTGTTTGGAAAAGATTGAAAAAAGCAGCCTCCTAAATATCAAAGCTGTCAAGAATTCCTAATAAAATGAAAGGTTAGCAAAGTGAAAAGGTCGCTCGCACCCTCATCAGTATTCCAAGTCATGTTTTATCCACCAGAGGCGCTGCACTCACTCCATTAGCTCCATTCTCCCCCTTGCCCTCCCTCCCTCTGCTCTCCTTTTTTTCTCTCTCCCTCCGTGTGATTGTTGTATTTCTTTATTTTTTTGTCTTCTGCTTTATTATTATTCCTACTTAATTTTTCTTTCTTATCGTTAACTCCTGCCCACTTCTTTTTCTCTCTTTCTTACTTTACGTCTGCAATTCTATCTCTGTGTGTGATTTTCGTATTTTTTTTTTTGTCTGGTGTTGTATAATATCTCTCCCTCTTTCTTTCTTTTTTTTTCCTACCCTCTTTCTGTTCTCCTGTGACTTTCGTATTCATTTATATTTTGTCTGGTGTTGTTTTATCTCTCCCGCTTTCCTTTTCTTTCTTTCTCACCCTCCTTCTGCTCTCCTTTTTTGCTCTCTGTGTGGTAGTCGTATTCTTCTTTTGTGTGTGTGTCTGCTGTTGTATTATGTGTATCTCCCGCTTTTATTTTCTTTGTTATTTCATTCTTTCGTATTTAAATTTTCTTTTATTCCATAATTATTCCTTCTTTTTTCTTATTTTCTTTCATAGTTCAATTTCTTTGTTTCCATTTTTATTCTTTTCCCTCTAACATTTACACCCACATTCCTCACATAGGAAGGAGGGAGTACAGATGATGAAAGGCTGTTCCCGAGTTTGTCAGGGAAAGGGATGAAAGAATAAATATGCTAATGAACTCTTGCATTAGGAAGTGGAACAGCTTAGGAAAGGAAGGAAGTAATTGTGTGATTTTACGTTGTCTTGATAGCCTCGTCTTGAAAGCGTTTAAGTCGTAGGAAGGAGGAAATACAAACTAAAAAAAGACTTCCAGAGTTTACCAGTGCAAAAGATGAAAGAATGGAGACGCTGGTGAACTCTTGCATATGGAAGTTGGGCAGCAAAGAGAGATGGAAGCAGGAATTTGAGTGTAAAGATTTGTCATTTTACCTTATACTTACCCTGCGGATCTAAAACCTTCCTCAGACGATGGGTGGCGCTTTTGTGGGTCTGGAATCAAGGGTGGAGTTGAGGGAAAAGAGCGCACCACCATTTTTCCCAGGAGAGATTGGTGGCTTTGTTTTTCCTCTTCCGGGGCCGCCATGAACGTTCGGAGACCCGCGCGGAAAATAGTCGGTCAGGAAAAGTTGATAAAGGGTTTTTGTGCGTCCGAGTTTTTGTCTTGAATCGCTAATTGCTTGTTCGATGTCTGTTGTTTCTTACGTTTTGCCGCATTTTATTTTCCCCGGTTGGCTTGAGTTTTTGAGAGAGAGAGAGAGAGAGAGAAAGCAAGAGAAAGAATTTCCCTTGAGTTCTGAAATATGTTTGTGTGTCTTTTAAGCTTTAGTTTCGAATGTGTGTGTGTGTGTGTGTGTGTGTGTGTGTGTGTGTGTGTGTGTGTGTGTGTGTGTGTGTGTGTGTGTGTGTGTGTGTGTGTGTGTCGGTAAGCCTGATATACACCTGTCTGGGCCTGGGCGGTTCCTCTTATTAGTCAGGTGTGAAGAAGATTACCTGGACAATGACGAGGTGTGACGCGGTGGTGGTGGTGATGGTGGCGGTGATGGTGGTGTTGACAAAGGTGTTATTCTGATCATTTTCTGAGTTTTGTGTTGTGTGCGTGTGTGTTGTCCATCCTTCCTCCTCCTCCTCCTCCTCCTCCTCCTCCTCTTCTTTTTTGTTCCTCAGTATAGTTTTTCCTTCTTTTCCTTTGTTTTCTCCCTTCCTCTTCCTTCCTTCGTTCTTTTTTGCTCTTTTCATAATGTCGTGGTATGTGTTGTATTTTATGATTCTCCTCCTCCTCCACCTCCTTCTCTTCTTCTTCCTCCTCCTCCTCCTCCTCCTCCTGTTTCATAATATTGCTTCACCTGTTTGCATTTCGTGTTTTGCTTCGCTTCACCGTTTCCAGGTAATCTTCTTCCTCCTCCTCCTCCTCTTTTTCCTCCTCCTCCTCCTCCTCTTTCTCCTTTCCCTCTTCCTCTTTCTCCTTATTTATATTTATTTTGTTTTCGCTCCTGTCCTTTTCCTAATATTGCGCGGTACCTGTTTGCTCTTCCTTTGCATTCTTGAGTAATCTTTTTTTTTCATTTTCCTCCTCCTCCTCTTCTTTTTCATTTCTTCTTCTCTTTATCCCTAATACTGTGGTACCGACTTGTTTTTCCTATGCATTCCTAAGTATTCTCCTCCTCCTCCTCCTCTTCCTCCTTCTCCTCCTCCTTTTACTCTTCTTCTCCTCGTCCTTCTACTTTTCTTTTTTCTCTTTCTTCTTCTTCCTCTTCTTCTTTTCTTCTACTTTTTCTTCGTCTTCATCTTTTTTTTCATTTTCTTCTCCTTCTTTTTCTTTTTCTTCGTCTTCTTCTTTCTCTTCTTCTTCCTCTTCCTCTTCCTCCTCCTTCTACCTCCTATTCCAACCTTTCTTCCTTCCCTCCACCACCAATACTTTCCTTTCATCCTTCTGATCCTCCTCTTCCTCCTCCTTCTACCTCCTCCTCCTTCCATCCTCCTCCAATACTTTCCTTTCCTCCAGGGCGGCGAGGAGGAGGAATAATGGAGAGGTGTTGATTAGAAAACAGTCGCTTCATAATGGGCCCCCTTAATGGAGCCCGCGCGCCGTTACCCCAATATTACCAAGCCTCGCCGAGTCCCGAACCTCTTAACTCACGCCCGACTTTCTGTGACTATTCAAAGTGGTTTCCTTGCGCCCGAAGTCCCTCCCTGTAGTTCCCTTCTTCCCTTTGGTTCCGTTCCTTTTCTTTCCTTTTCCTTCCCCTAACACTTTACACTTCCGATTCCTCCCTCGTATTTTTTTTTCCCATCCGCTCTCTCTATGTTCTCACCTTCCTTTCCCTTCCTTTTGCTTCCCTTTTCCTTGCCTCCTCTTCAGTTCTCTTCCGTCTTCTTCCCTTCGCTTCCTTTACCTTCTATTTCCTTCCATTTCCTTCGCCTCTATTCCCTTCCCCTCAATTCCCTTCCTTTCCCATCCTTTCCCTTGCATTTCCTTCGCTTCCATTCTCTTCCCCTCAATTCCCTTCCCATCTCTTCCCTTCCCTTCCCTTCCCTTCCCTTCCCTTCCTTTCCTTTCTCCTCCCTTCGATCCCCTACCCTTTCCTTCCCTTCCCTTCTACTTTAAACTCTCCTTCCTTCTTTCTCCTTTCTCTTTTACGATTATCTGCATTTCTTATTATCTAGAGAGAGAGAGAGAGAGAGAGAGAGAGAGAGAGAGAGAGAGAGAGAGAAATACACCTGTCCTTATGTTTTTTATCTGTTTGAGGTGAAAAAGCTTTATGGTAACTGCAATTGTTTTCTTCTTTTTTGGTGAAGTTCGTCGCTTGCAGTTTTCACGGTTTTGTTGTGTTGTGTTTTGAATTCCTTGTTTTTCCTCCTCCTCTTCCTCCTCTTCTTCCTCCTCTCGTTCTCGTCGTTGTCCTCGTCCTCTTCCTCCTCCGTTTCCTCTTCTTTCTCCTCTTCCTCCTTTTCCTTTTCGTCTACGTCGTTATCTTTGTTTTCGTTTTCCTCTTCCTCCTCGTCCTCATCCTCCTCGTCCTCCTCTTCTCTTCCTTTCCCTCTTACTCTTTTCTTCCTCTTTCTTCCTCTTTCTTTTCCTCTTCTTCCTCCTCCTCCTCCTCCTGCTCCTCCTTCTCTTCCACTTGTCCTCGTCGTCCTCTCCTCCTCAGCCTCGTCTTCCTCTTGTTCTTCGGTTCCTCCTCCTCCTCCTCCTCCTCCTCCTCCTCCTCCTCCTCCTCCCTAAATCTCCGCCTAACAGGGACAGCGAGGAGCCACAATAGGCGTCCCCAACCTCTAAAATTTATCTCTGTGTTTTCTGGAACCAACTCTCTCTCTCTCTCTCTCTCTCTCTCTCTCTCTCTCTCTCTCTCTCTCTCTCTCTCTCTCTCTCTCTCTCTCTCTCTCTCTCTCCACACTCTCTCTCTCTCTCTCTATCTCTCTCTCTCTCTCTCTCTCTCTCTCTCTCTCTCTCTCTCTCTCTCTCACTCTCTCTCTATATCTCTCTCTCAATCTCTCTCTCTCTCTCTCTCTCTCTCTCTCTCTCTCTCTCTCTCTCTCTCTCTCTCTCTCTCTCTCTCTCTCTCTCTCGTCTTCTTGTTTACCTTTTCTCTTTTCTCCTTTCCATCTATCTTCCTTTTTCTTTTTTTCTTCGTTTTGTCTTTTTTTTTACTTTATTCTTCTCCTTTTTCTACTTTTCCTTCTACCGTTTCTTTGTTTTTTTCCTTTTTTTTGGTGTTTGTCTGTCTGTCTGTCTGAATGTGTTGTCTTTCTCTGTTTCCTTCTTCCTTTACATTCATTTTTTTTCCTCCATCTTTTTTCCTACCGCTTCTCTTGTCTCCTTTCCCTCCCTCCCTTCCTTCCTTCTTCCCTCCCTCCCTCCCTCCTTCCTGCTGTTTATTCCTCTTCTCCGCCATCAACATCACATTTTTCTTTTCTATTTTTTCCCCCTACTTCTCCTCCTCTCCCTCTCCCTCTTTCTCCTCCTCGTGTTTCTCCTCCTACGTATTTTCTTCTCTATATCCTCCTCCTCTTTCATTCTTTTAATTTTTGTATTGTTTTTCATATTCTCGTTATTTTTATTTTTTGCTTTGTTTTTTTCTGTCTTCGCCACATGTAATTTTTGAGACATGTTTTCTTCGTGTTTTCTGACTTTGATGCTGTTTTTTTAATCTTTTTATAGCCCTGTAAACATCTGCTGCCTATGATGCCCTTTGAAACTAGTACACCCATTATCTTTATATTTTTTTTATTGACCATCCTTTTGCGAGTGTTTCATCTTCCAATTTCATATAATTTCATCCATAGTTCTTTTTTTATTTAGATTTACTTTTTTCATAATTTCATTTCATAATTTTGTACCATTATCGAGTTTCAAGTGATGCGTAACTTAATACATACGGACATTCTACATACCAGTCGTTTTTGTTTCCCATTTTTATAGTTCATTATCGTTTCACCCTTTTCTCTCTCTCTCTCTCTCTCTCTCTCTCTCTCTCTCTCTCTCTCTCTCTCTCTCTCTCTCTCTCTCTCTCTCTCTCTCTCTCTCTCTCTCTCTCTCTCTCTCTCTCTCTCTCTCTCTCTCTCTCTCTCTCTCTCTCTCTCTTCTCCCTGTCTTTCTCTTTCTTCTCGATCCCTTTCCTTTTCCACCAAGCTAGATTTCTCCTCACTCTCGCTCTCCTTCTTATTACGTCTATCCTTTTCTAGTTCAGTATCTCGTTTCTAGTTAACATAATGCGAGGCTTCAGGATCCATTTTTCATACGCCTTTACCCTTTTGTAGCTCACGTCCTTATTTCTAGTTAACATAAGACGAGGTTCAAGGATAAGTCTTATGTCTTCCCTCACGTGGCCACCCTCCCGCCCCTCGTCTGTGCCGCGGGAGGGAGCACCGGGTGACTTTCCTCGTGGGTAAGAGTGCGTGACGGGAAGGGAGGAAGGTCGTGAAGGGGTCGAGGGGAAAAGTGTTTGTCTCCCTTCCCTCCTTCCTCCCCTCACATTACCTCCACGCACGTCACGGAGGAGGAGGAGTAGGAGTAGGAGGAGGAGGAGGAAGATGTAATGGGAATTGAGACTTGGTTGCCTTGAATTAATTTGGAATAAAAGTCGTAACCTAGAACACACACACACACACACACACACACACACACACACACACACACACACACACACACACACACACACACACATTCCCCCACCCCCTCACCCACCCACCCATCCCCACACGAAAACACAAACTCAACCATTTTAATCACCTTTTTTTACCTGTGTTTTTGCCTTATAGGGACTCGCCAGGTGAAAAGAGGCGCGGCAGGTGTAAAAGAGGAAGCGTAGCGTGCGTAGCGGAAGCCTAATTAGCGTAAGGACGTGCGTACACACACCTGTATGACGCGAGGATGGGTCGTCATGGAAACATCTGGTCACACGAGGCAAGCAAAGAGAGTGGGAGAGGTAATGGGAGAGAGAGGAGAGAGAGGGAAAGGGAAAAAGGAGGAGGAGAAGGAGAGCGAGGGGGAGAGGGAGAAATCACACTTGGTGGAGAAAAAAAGGGATCGAGAGAGAATCTAGCTTGTTGGAGGAGGAGAGGGATCGAGGAGAAGAGAGAGGGAGAAGGAAAGTGAAAGGGAGTGAGAGCGAGAGAAGAAGAGAGAGGGAGAGGGAGACCGAGAGCAAGAGAGAGGGAGAGAGAGAATCTAGCTTGGTGTAGGAGAGGGATCGAGGAGAAATATTGTGAACTAATTACTCTGGCACTTGGCGGGGCAGAAAGATGCGGTGGCCGGCGAAGGGAAGTTAATTAGTGCCGGGGTCTGCGGACGATGGCTCGCTGTTATGACGACGGCAAAATGGGATAGCGAGCGGCGAGCTGGTTAAAGTATGCTGGCGAAGACGAGGGCGAGGGAGAGAGCGTTTACAATGGCCAGCGTCAGCACGTAGGGGGTGAGGAAAGGGATGCACTCAACGCCTGAAGCTTAGGATGAAGGGAACAGTGATAACCAGGCGGAAAGCGAGCCAGGAAAACACTTAGCTCTGTGGTAAGGAAGAGGTTTCAGCAGTAAGGGGAGTTGGATAATAAATCTACCCATGGAAATACAAACACAACCTCTGCGAAAGCCTTGTCAGTTATTAGTGTGTTGACCCCGAAACGTTTGGGAATTTGGAGTCGAGGCTTCGCTCCTGCTCCAGTCTCAATTTCACTGAATTTTGAAGTCCAAGGGATACAAAACTAACTGTTACTCTTGGCCTGCTAGTGTTTAGTCTTATGTTGTTCTCTCATCGTCCTTCCCTTTACTTGCCAACCGATAAGGGAAGGATAGAAAACTTAGTTGTTGTTTCTTTTTCTTCTAAAGTCCTCTCATGGTCCTTTCCTTTCCTGGTTAGCTGCTGACGGAATGACGGTTAACTAGCCTTCTAATGTCATCTCATGGTCATTCTGTTTACTAACTAACCTAAAAGGGAAGGATGAATAACTACGATGGCCAGGTAAGGTCTTGGAGTCTTCAGTGATACAAGTGTGACCGCTGCTACTCTCTTGTTCTTCTGCTGTTTAATATTTCGTCGCCCTTTCAAGTTGGCACGATTTATTGACCAAGCCGTTAAAGAATGATGAATTACTAGGATGGATGGTCACGCACGACCCTCCCCCCATGATCCTACTCCCCCCAGGAACATACTCCATCGTTGCCCTTCGGATTCATAGATGCAGGTCGTTTGTGTCCCCTGCAGCGGCGGCGCCATGAATACTTTATTGGAAGGGTTCAAGTACATAGATCGTCACTCCTGAAGTCTCTCTGTCATTCCGAGACACACAGAATACCGTCCCTCCGTCAGTGCGCCTTGGGCTGGACTATATCTCCCTTTACTAATATAACAGGATAGAGGTTTTTGGTCATCCCTTTTGACTAATCTGAAAGGGTAAAGGTTTTGTTCATCTTTTGACTAATCTGAAAGGGTAACGGTTTTGTTCATCTTTTGACTAATTTGAAAGGGTAAAGGATTTTGGTTCATTGGCTTTCAGTGTAATGTAATAATAGTCTAAGTTTCTGGTACCGTCGCTCCGTCAGTTTGAACGCGTCATGATTGGACTGTCTTTGTTCTTTCACTAATATAATAGGGTATATATAGTAAAGGGTTTTGGTTCATTGCCTTTCAGTGTAATGTAATAATAGTCTAAGTTTCTGGTACCGTCACTTCGTCACTTTGCACACGCCTTGGGTTGGAGTTTATCTCTGTTCTTTCACTAGTTTAACGGGATAGTGTTCAGGCTGATTAGATTTTAGTGTAATGTAATAATAGTCAAAGGTTCTGTTTCCGTTTTGTGCGTATCAGTATTTTGAGGAAGCTATGATTTTCTTCTCAAAGGTGTAAAGTTTTGGGTTCATTCGATTTTCGTGTAATGTGACTATAATAAATTTTTTTGGTTTCGTTTAGTGCGTAACAACAGTATGAAGAAGCAATCCTACGCGTAGCTATAGCGTGTGCCCCCAATTTTACCTTACCTTAATGATTTTTCGGTAGATATTTGTGTTATCAGACAACATCGAACGTTATCAGACAACAGGTAATATTTCTCTCACCGTCTGCGTGCCTTGAGGTAAAGACATCTCATTTTTCAGTGTTAAAATGAAGACAGCGACGTCATGAAGTGCTGCTGGTACTCAAACGCGAAAACCTTCCACGCCACACTGAGAGGCGGAAAGTTTTCATGTCAGAGACCCAAACATGACGATCCTTCATGTCGTATCCTGTGCGGGCATGTCTTGATATTAATGTCCTTACTTTTATAACTGTGGCGCTGTGAATGGACAAAGATTTCACGCTAAAGTACTGTGTGGTGAGACGAGAGCCAACGTTATTCTTTTTTTTTTTCTTTTTTTTTTTTACGAGAGCCAACTAAACCTAATCTAACTTATCCTAACCTAACCTAACCTAACCAGCCCTGTTCAGTAGCGTCCGTACAGAGAAGGGAAATACGCTCCCGGGGCACGCATATCCTGTGTTATCCTGTGGTCTGGCGGCCCCTCGCTCCCCCGCCCCCATCCGTCACCCAGGCCGCCGCTGCCCCTCCAATTAATCACCCGCCCTGCATAACTCCATCTTGCTCCCGCCTCCGCCACCCTCACTTACTCGGCAATTACTTCCCTCTCTGTATATCACCTCTCCGGCCCGTGACGCTCATATGGTGTGTCGTTCTCTGGTTCTCTCTCTCTCTCTCTCTCTCTCTCTCTCTCTCTCTCTCTCTCTCTCTCTCTCTCTCTCTCTCTCTCTCTCTCTCTCTCTCTCTCTCTCTCTCTCTCTCTCTCTCTCTCTCTCTCTCTCTCTCTCTCTCTCTCTCTCTCTCTCTCTCTCTCTCTCTCTCTCTCTCTCTCTCTCTCTCTCTCTCTTTCTCTCTCTCTCTCTTGTTTTTTTTTTATCGCTTTCTTTCTTTCATTCTTTCTTTTTCTTTCTTTCTATCTCTATTTCTTTCGTTCGTTCTTTCGTTTTTTCCTTCTTCTCTCTTTTTTCTTTCGTTTTTTATTTTATTTTCCTTCTTTCCTTCTTTCTTTCGTGCTTTTTCATTCTTTCTTTCCTTCCTCTTTCGCATTATCCTAAATTAATTTCTTTGTTTAACGGAGTTATTACTTTTTTTTATCCTTTGTCCCCTTTTTATAATCCTTCTGCATGTATTTTACTACTTGCTCTTTTGTTCTTCTTCGTCTTCCCTCTCCCTCCCTTTCTCCTTCCATCCTTCTTCCTTTCTTCTTTAGCATGTGTTTCATAATTATTCAGCTCGTAACGATCTCTTATTCTCCCTTCTTTTATATTCTTCCTCTTACCTTATTTTTTTTTGTTAGTCCATTCCTTGTATTTTATTTTCACCTTTTGCTATGGCTTGTTCATCACCTTTTAAGTTTTTATGATGCGCAGGTGGATTTTATATTTTCTTTTATCGTTCACTCTTTTCATTTCCTCTTTCCAGTATTTTATCATATTTTTATTCGTTTACTCTTTCTTTTCCTTTCCTCTCCCAGTATTTCATCAGGTTATCTCGTACGAAGCATTACTTTCTCCTCTATCATTTCCACTTTATTGCTTTAGAATTTCCATTGTTTTGTATATTTCCTTTTAAGTTTTTACAATGTGCGTGGAATACATATTTTTAATCGCTCACTCTTTCTTTTCCTTTCCCGTTCCACTTTTTTATCAGTTTACCTCGCGCGGAATCACTATCGCTTTCCCTCTATCATTTCCACTTTATTACTCTGGGGTTTCCGTTCCATATTTTATTGTTACGTGTTGCTTCCAATTTAGTCCGCACCCTTTCCTCTCCCCTAATTTATGGCTCTTAATTCCCTCCTGGACCTTGTAGCTTGTGACCTGCACGGGCGGGGAGTCAACTTGTTCTCGCTCTGTTTGTACACGCAGTCATTTGTTTCGCCTATTGTCTAAACACCGTCCAGGCGCTCCATCACCCAGGCGCGTCCATCTCCCTTACCTGGCGAGTGTACGGTCATATGGTGTGTGTGTGTGTGTGTGTGTGTGTGTGTGTGTGTGTGTGTTTGTGTGTTTCTCTCTCTCTCTCTCTCTCTCTCTCTCTCTCTCTCTCTCTCTCTCTCTCTCTCTCTCTCTCTCTCTCGTTCTTTCTTTCGTTCTTTAGTTTCTTTCATTCTTTGTTTGTTTGTTTGTTTGTTTGTTTGTTTGTTTCTTTCTTTCTTTCTAGTTATATTTTTCTTTCCGGCCCGTGACCTTGTGTGTGTGTGTGTGTGTGTGTGTGTGTGTGTGTGTGTGTGTGTGTGTGTATGTGTGCGTGAGCGTGTGCGTGTTAGGAATAAGAAAAATCTAGTACAGTTCGGAAGCCCAGCACTCGGGTCACTCACACACAATATCAGTTACAAGAAAAAATGAGAAAAAAACACACACACCAGAGCAGGCGGCTTCTTTTTAACTTCTCTTTCGTTTTTCCTGTTTTCTCTTTGTGGGGCGGGAATGTTTGGGCGCCGGTTAGCATTATTTGCCGCTGTAATTCGACGCCCGTGCTGGCTATAGTATTTCCATGTGAAACTGGCCGGTGAGGTGGTAGCGACTGCGGGGTCAGCCCCGCCCCGCACCTTGCCACACACCCTCAACACCTCTCGCTTCCTCTCATATGTCAGCTATTTACTACCTTTAAATGATTTTAATTAAATAATTGGATAATCCAGTAAGGTCATATAGTGTTGTATTCCAACGTTGTGTTTCAACGTTGGACTGGGTACTGGGCAGAGTTGTGGACCAGAGTCATTGCGGAGCATCCATTGGCAATACCAGGGTCACTGACCTTGTTTTTGCTGATGATGCAGTAATCCTGGCGGAGTCGCTGGAGGTCTTGGTGATGGCTCTCGAGGCACTGCACGAGAAGGCGAAGTCCTTGGGACTCCAGGTCTCCTGGGCCAAGACCAAGGTACAGGTGTTTGGAGGCTTGCTGGATGAAACAGTACAGTCTGTTCATGCGTGTGGCGAGGACGTTGAGATCTCAGAAAGTTTCACGTATCTTGGTAGCGTAGTTCATAACAACGGTGAGTCTGGCCAGGAAGTCTTACGACGGATTGGTCTGGCCCACGGTGTTATGGACTCGCTCAACACGAGTATATGGCGTTGTCGATACCTGTGCAGATCGAAGGAGAAAGATCCGGATCTTCAAGTCCCTTGTGCTCCCTGTCTTACTCTTTGGTTGTGAGACATGGACACTAAATGGTGACTTGGAGAGGCGGATTGATGCCTTTGGTAATAAGTGTCTACGCAGAATCATGGGATATCGCTGGAATGACTTTGTGTCAAACCGGCGACTACTCCGTGAGACTGATTCGACATATATTACCTGCATAGTCCGTCAACGCCAACTCCGGCTATACGGGCACGTGGCACGTTTTCCGGAAGCTGATCCTGCTCATCGAGTTGTCTTTGTAAGAGACAATCCTGAGTGTAGGAGGTCAAGGCCCACGGAGTTCGTGGATTGAGCAAGTCGATGGATCCTGCCGGGAGGTACTCGGGTTGGGGAGGGGGCCTGCATGGAGACTCGCCTGGAGAGACCCCCGGGCTTGGCGTCGTAGGGTGGGCGAGGCTACGCGCCCCCCGGCGTATGCCTCCATTGATTGATTGATTGAAATAGGTTTTATATGAGAGGAAGGGAGAGGTGTTGAGAGTGTGTGGCAAGGTGCGGGGCGGGGCTGACCCCGCAGCCGCCACCACCCCAACGGCCAGTTTCACATGGAAATACTATAATCGCTGAGGATTAAGCCCTCAGGACGGGGCGCGTGATTCCATCTGTGTTCAGGCGGAGGGCAAGCCGCGGCGTGAACGTGACGAGTAGATAACTAGGTAAATAAATGACGAGGGCATACGTGAGGGGAAATATGATCCCCGTGTGTGTGTGTGTGCGTATGTGTGTGTATGTGTGTGTGTGTGTGTGTGTGTGTGTGTGTGTGCGCTGTTTGTTTACCTTTTATTACGCCCTCCAACTCGGCTCTTATCGTTCTGAATATGGAAAGGTATAGGGAATTTTATGAATGCATACAGTAAATAAGTGGGTGAAAGTGTCAATAATGGAAATTTGAAAGGGAATGTGTTTTTTTTTCTGTTTTTGTATATATATGACATACATACGCGCTTACACACACATATACGCGCGTACACACACACACACACACACACACACACACACACACACACACACACACACACACACACACACACACACACACACACACACACACACACACACACACACACACACACACACACACACACACACACACACACACACACGTTTTTTTCTTTCTCTTCATACCTTCTCCTTCACGTTACATAGTCCCGCTGATTCCAGAGTGGGAAAACTTACTATGACATGGATGAAAAGTGAATTATAATGGGAAGGTATGATTTTTTTTTCTGGATTCACTGTCTTTAATTTTGCCAAGTGATTTATCCGTTTTATCTCAATACTGTGCAAGAATGTGGTAGGTCTCGTGGTACTAAATATTGTAGGTTGGTCACATGTCAGGGTGAGTGTAGTAACACCTCGGCGCCGTGGGGCAGACCTGGGACTCCTATAGGAGTGCGGGCAGGACTGGGCGCGTGCCTCCAAGGGCCGCGAGCCGCTGCCTCCGAGGCCCGCCCGAGAAAGCGGTTCTCTGTCGTCCAGGGTTAATCTGGATGATCTCGGCGGCTTTTAGTGAAACGGACGTTCCCCTTCAGGTCACCTCGGGTCCGCCGCTGAGGGACTCGCGGGGCACATCCCTGGCCTTTGTGTGGACGCGGGGACACTGCCGGCCTCATGTGGTGGTGGTGGTGTGGTGGTAAGTGTGGGTGGTGGTTGGGTTGGATGTTGTGGTGGTGGTGATGGAGGTGGTTGGTTGACCCTTTCCTTGCTGGCCTAATCATTTTTTGTATTTTCTGGACAGCTGGTTTGTCTGTGCTCACTAGATGAACGTCCCCCCCCCACCCCCCCTCAATTGGTGGTGGTTAACTGACCCTTTTCTCACTGGTCTTTCCATGAGCACCCTAGTATTTACTGCACAGTTGGGTCGTCCGTGACCACTATATTATCAAGTCTCGCCCCCTGTTGTTTGCTGACCATAGCACAGCACCAGTGTCCATACTAACGAGGTGTAAGCCCCTTCCCCTTTCCATTCTGCGAGCATTGGTCACATTAGCTCACGGAGCGTCGCACGGCCAGGTGGTGAGGGTGGCTGTCGGTGTCCTGTCCGCTGGCCTGCTGCAGGAGGGAGGGCCAGGGGGAGGTGCTCATCCCTCGGTTCCTTTATAACTGACGACGAGCATTGTTGCAGCTCAGAGTTGTTTGGTCGAGTACAAAAATGTCATTCAGCACTATAATATTTTAGCGTCAAGGGCCACGTACAACCGCCGCATCCCAGGACGAAAGAATATTATGTAACGTTCATCCTCGAAATAGCTGCCACCACTTGTTTTTCCTGTGAGCCTCGGGCCGCGGCAGCATCCTTTATACACGAGACATAAGAGACGGATCTTGCCGGAGAGGCGGGATGGCGGGGGGAACGGGGGGAGCCTGCGGGGAGGCCGTGGCTCTTGCTATGCATGGGGCGGGCTGTCTGGCCTCGCCGCCCGCCCGCCGCGCCAGGTAGCTCGTGCCGGCACACTTTGCGGGGCGCCCTGCTCGTATGTCACAACCGCTGTCGTTCTTTGTCCGCCCCTCCGCATTACTTGTATTGACTCCGTGCCGCC
The DNA here is from genome assembly GCF_024679095.1 of Eriocheir sinensis. NCBI lineage: Eukaryota > Metazoa > Arthropoda > Malacostraca > Decapoda > Varunidae > Eriocheir > Eriocheir sinensis. Next base: position 21,261,393 of record NC_066526.1, on the reverse strand, counting down.
GCCGCCGCCGCGCCTTTGATGCACGGCAGTGGCGGCGCTGTCCTCCCTCCCCTCAAAGGGGAAATCCGAAAATGAGAAGGAAGCGGCTCTGGCTCGGTTTATCTACTGGGAAATTATGTTTTGTTAATTCAGTTCGGATTCCCGCAGGCCGCCCCGGCTCCGGGTAACCTGCTTAGCGGCGCGCGGCGGCCCGGCTGTCAGTGTCATTCGGCGGCCGCCGGGGCCGCGCCGCCCCCCGGCCCGCCTGTGTCCCTGACGCTCACATTTCGCGGCGGACAGTTATTCATAGCGTCCTGCGGCCGCCGGGCAGCTGTACTATGACAGTCGCCTCCACGGCCGACATTCCTCGGTCTGTGTACGTATATTTCAGCGTCGCTCTTATGCCGCCCAGACACAGCGGGGGCGCCGTCCCTCGCCGTGAATGTTTCATCAGCTCGCTCTTCCAGTACATTTGTGGCTATTTCCGCAGGATAATAACTTTTTCCAGCCAGGGGCCGGCCATTACGCCGCCTGACTGAGTTCTGCTGGCTCAGGCCTCCGCTGGACCGCCTCCGCTGATGCCGCCCACCCGCCCAGCCCCACCTCACCCCGCCCCGCCCCGCCCCGCCCGCTAATGGTGGCGGTGGTGGTGCTCGCTTAATCCAGGTGTCGAGGCTTCGTCCGATGGATCACAGTCAATAGTATCAGGCCAGATTAACACTCGCTGTCCGGCTTAAGCGCTGAGCTAAAAACTGCCATTATAATGACGCTTTCAGGCCCAAGAGGCTTTGCATAAGTTAAGTAATGTTAGAGGTGCCGGGTTGCCATAGCTTATTATTATTGCGATGGCTCTGAAAGGAGATCGTATTTGTTTATGGAGACTGGATCAATTTGCATAATCATTGCCAATATAAACTCTGCGCCTGGCATAAATATTCCAGCCCCGCTCTTCCGCGAGGCACACCTGATCCGCGGGGGAGGGCCGCGGAAGGTGACCCAGCAAACAGGTGGCCTAATCAACCGGTGATCTGATGAAGGACCGAAGTGGCCATTTGACTAATTGTGTTCTAGATGAATTGGTCACTTATACATGCTAATAGCGTGACGCGCCGGAGAGTTTGCAAATGACTGACTGACCGACTCGCTGATTGGCCGGCGGAAAGTTACTTTGTTAACGTGTTCGGGCCGCCGGAAAGCCGCGCCGCTGTTGCTTCGTCAATGTTGTGGATTTAGTTAGTTTTATAAATATTCACCTTTTTATTGGTTCCTGACTGTCGCTCGCTCAGCTTTAGTCGTTAATCTTTCATCGATGCTTTCATGCGCCCCGGAAGTACGTTCGGACGGCCACACCTGTAACGTCAGTCCGCCCCTTGTCCGCTGCGTCCATCTGGCTCATCGGGTTAGTCCGCCATTGCTACTCCGTCTGCTTCTTAATTTTGTTTCGTCTCGCGTCAATTTCTGGGTCTCTTTCTCATCCCGACAGGTGCCAGCAGCTCATCCAACAAAGTGTGCGGTCACCCATCCATCCATTCATTCATTCATCCATCCATCCATCCATCTATTTATCGAACTCTCCATCTATTCATTTACCTGTCTGTTCATTAACCTGTCCTATATCTATCCCTTCATCTACCCCGCCATTCATCCATCCCTCCATCCATCTTTCCATCCATCCACTTGTGTGCTGTTCGTGTACTATTCTTTGAGCCGCTTGACATGTGCTCGTCGCCAGGTCAGTCTGTCTTTCGTTCTCATGTCTTATTTCACGTATAGACGAACGCACACAACCACCCTCTCTATCGCTCGTACAGTACTCATGTCCATGTCGATTGAGTATGCTTGAGTGTGTATGAGACAATAAAGTATCTGTCTATCTCCCTACCTATTTATCTATCTTCATATCTGCCCATCATTCATTCAGTCAGTCAGTCAGTCAGTTAGTCTATCTATCTATCTATCTATCTATCTATCTAGAGTAGTGGCGGCAGTTTGCGATAATTAACCACCTGTTATATTCCTCGTGTTCATCCAGGTAAACAGACAGGTAGACAGACCGGTAGACAGACATCCATCGTGGCCGTGATTAGCTACTCACCTGTACGTCTCTTCAGGTGTCGCCATTGGTCACCATCCGTCAAGGCGCCGTCCACCGCCTTGATTCACCTCCTTTGTTCCTCCGTGATTGGCCCAGCGACAAAAACAGCCCGGGTGGAAGAGGGAATCGATAACCTGATATATTTCCTTCCCCCCCTGAGACCCCCCCACCTCCCTCCCCTTACCCAGACTGTCACCGGGGAATTTATACGTTGGTAAAAATGTACACTTGATTTTATGGTGATTTACAATATTTACAGCTAAGAAAGGAAGCGATAGTCGTAGTTGGGTATACATACACATGAACACACACACACACACACACACACACACACACACACACACACACACACACAGGGGGTCAAGATGGATCCTTGCCTCTTAGTTCCTCTCTCCCTTCTTCCCCCTCCCCTGCACCTCACCCCTTCCCTTGCACTTCCCCACCTCCCCTGCACTTCCCTATCTTCCTCTGCACATTCCCCCTTCCTCAGTACCTCTCTGTTCTCCCTTATACCACACCCCTGATTGTCTCCTTCCTTCTCCCCCTCACAACCTTACCTCCTCCTTCCCCTCTTACCCCTCATCCCCTCCCCCTCACTCCCTCTCCCGCAGACAGTATAGTAAGAGCTAAGGTACGCGGGAAGGACAGGGAGGCGACTCAAGGTGGAAGAGTTAAGGATGTAAAGGAGAGTTAGGAAGTTAGGGAAGGTGGTGAGTGTCCTGCCCCTTTGATCTTTGTTACCGCCCTGTCAAGTTCCCTGTGTTGTTACTCTTCTTTTCTTTTCTCAGGTGAGGATAGGTTAGGTTAGGTTAGGTTAGGTTAGGTGAGGTTAGATTGTGTTGTGTTGCCTACTCCCTTCCCTCTGTCTTTTTCCTCGCCGTCTTCTTTTCCCTTCTTCCCTTCGTCTCCCTCTCTTAGTCTCCCTTTTCGTTTCCTTCTCCCTTCTTTCCCCGGCGAGGTTAGGTTAGGTTAGGTTAGGTTGTCTTACCCATTCCCATTCATTTCTATTTCCTCTTCGTCTTCCTTTCCCTTCTCCCTTTCGTCTCCCTCTCTTAGTCTCCCTTTTCGCTTCCTTCTCCCTTCTTTCCCCGGCGAGGTTAGGTTAGGTTAGGTTAGGTTAGGTTGTCTTACCCATTCCCATTCATCTCTATTTCCCCTTCGTCTTCCTTTCCCTTCTCCCTTTCGTCTCCCTGTCTTAGTCTCCCTTTTCGTTTCCTTCTCCCTCCTTTCCCCGGCGAGGTTAGGTTAGGTTAGGTTGTGTTACCCACTTCCATTCATCTCTCTTTCCCCTCCGTCCTCATTTCCCTTCTCGCCTTCGTCTCCCTCTTCGTCTCCTCCTCCCCTTCCCCTCCGTCTCCCTCTTTCCCTTCCTTATCTACTCATACCCCGCCCTTAAAAAAACACACTCCCTTCCCCGAAGATTCATTCCCGTCACCAGTCTCTCTCTACTCCCCTCCCCAGCATGCACCCAAGTTCCCCCAGCCTTCCCCATAGCCCCAAATTAGTCCCTCCCAGTTCATTCCCGCCCCCATTCCATCTCTCTTTTTCTCCTAAGCATGTCCCCAAGTACCCCCCCCCCCCACGTCAGTCTTCCCCCATCCCCCTTCCGTCCCCAGCCTCCTCCAGCTTCCCCCAGTCTCCCCAGCCCCCCCCAGCATACCCCAATTCCCCCTTTCGTCCCCCCCAGCAGTCCCCACTCGGCGGGGAGCTCATCCAATCTGTCCTGGCTGCCGCTAACCTAATCTGTCTCCCGTAATTATATGAGAGCAGATAAGTTACCCACCCGCAAGGCATGAGTCAGGGCGCGTGTGTGTGAGTGAGAGAGATAGTGAGAGATAATTAGAGACAGGATAGATAGATAGATAGTTTTCATATTTTTTTTCCTTCCGCTTGCTTTGTCCGTTTTATTTATTTGTCTGTTTATTTTGTATATTTTATTGTTTTTGTTATTTTCTTTGTCTTTTTTTTTTACAACAAAGGAGACCGCTCAAGGGCACAAAAAAGGAAACAATAATAAAAAAAAAGAATAAAGGGAATGTCAATAAGATATTGAGAGTAAAAGAGCCAGGTAGGACGCGTAGCAATGGTTTAAGTTAGACAAATTCAGATTCAACAAAGACATAAGCAAGAATTGGTTCACCAATAGAGTGGTGGACGAATGGAACAGACTTGGGGGCCATGTTGTGGGTGCCAATACCGTATATACATTCAAGAAGAGGTTAGATAAAGCCATGGATGGTGAGGTAAGGTGGGGTTGAGTATACAGGAGCTGCCTTGTATAGGCCAACCGGCCTCTTGCAGACTCCTTACGTTCTTATGTTCTTATGTTCTTACTTGTCTTCTCCGTCTTTACCTGGTGCGTAGTCTGACACTTTCCGCAATAAGGCAAAACATTACACACACACACACAAAAAAAAAAAAAAAAAAAAAAAAAAAAAACTGCATATTGCCATTAACTCACATCGGCAATAAGGCGAACGAAACTTACAAAAAAAAAAAAAAAAAAAAAAAAATCCTGTGCTTCTACGTGGCAAAGTGCAAGTAGTAAATTGACGGGGGTTCGAACCTTGTGCCTGGCGTGGACGGAACGAATCAAAGGCTTTTATGCCACCTGGCGGACACCCGGACAGGTATTGAGGAGCCCTTTATTGCCACCTGTAGGGCCGCAGCAGTGCCTCGGGAGACTTATGGCCCGTGTAAAGTGCCTCGCCTCGGTTAGTGCCACAGGGGAGGGGGATGGAGAAGGAAGGGGTAATAGAAGGAGGAGGAGAGGTGGAGGGGAAGAGGAAGGTGGAGTGATAGGGAGGGGGGAGTGTGATGTGGGAGAGGAAGGAAGAGTGAGAAGGGGAATGGAACGGGAAGGAGTGGAGGAGGGGAAGATGAAGAGACGGAAGAATAGACTTGGAAGTGTGATGTTGGAGACTGTGGTTGGAGTGCTTGTGTGCTATAGGTAGGAAGAAAGGATGTACTGTATGCATAAATGAAGCGGAAGAGGACCTACTCAAACAAGGGCAGGGCGAAGTGGGATGTAATACGCGAAGGAGGTACAAGAGGTAGGAGTTAGGTAGGATGTGAGCAGGAAGAGGAAAGGGAGTGGAATGTGACGAACTAGGAAGTATGGTAGAGAGAGTTTGAGAGAGAGAGAGAGAGAGAGAGAGAGAGTAGTTTCGGGAGGAGATGAAATTAAGAGAAGTGTTAAGAGAGTCAGGGAGAGTGAGGAGAGAGTAGGAAGAGAGAAGGAGAGAGGGGAGGAAAAGAGAAAGGAGGAAAGGAGGGAGAGGTAAAGGGAGAGAGAGGAGATGAAATAATGAGAGGAGTTAGAAATTGAGGGAGAATGAGGAAAGAGGAGGAAGAGAGAGGGAGAGAGGAGAGGAGGAAAGAGGAAGGGAGAGGGAAAGAAGAGAGAAGGAAGAGAGGGAGAGAAGAGAGGAAGGAAAAAGGAAAGGGAAGCGTCAGAGTGCATATATATTTTAATTGAATAAGTAAAGTTTGGGACTCGGCGTGCGATGAACAACTATTGAGAGGAAGTAATTAAATGGGGTATTGATACGCGACGCGCTGATTAATTAACCGGGCCAAGAAATATTAATCCACCTGGCGATATAAGGTGTGGAGGGACGCTTACCTGGTCGTACCTGTTAATATATCTACTGATCTATCTATCTTATCTATCTATCCATCTGCCTGTCTACCTGTGTTACCTGTATTTGTTTATCTACCTTCACCTGGCGATATGGGGTGGAAGAGGGACACTTATCTGGTCGTAGCTGTTAATATATCTACTGGTCTATCTATCTTATCTATCTATCCATCTGCCTATCTACCTGTGTTACCTGTATTCGTTTATCTATCTACACCTGTCGATATGGGGTGGAAGAGGGACGCTTATCTGGTCGTAGCTGTTAATATATCTACTGATCTATCTATCTTATCTATCTACCCATCTGCCTGTCTTCCTATGTTACCTGTATTTGTTTATCTACCTTCACCTGGCGATATGGGGTGGAAGAGGGAAGCTTACCTTGCCATTCCTAATAATATATCTACTGAACTATCTTTATATATTTATCTATTGTTCTGTATTTATTTGTCTGTGTACCTGTTTCTTTATCTATCTATTTCATCTGTTTGTTTATCTATACATGTTTTGTGGTCTGTTTACCTGTATCTGTTTGCTTATTTGTATGTTTATCTACCCTTTTCATCTGTCTATTTCTCTATATCTGTTTGCATCTCTTCTCTATTACATTCTCTAGTAAAAAGGTTGTTTCTTATCTGTTTTGTTCTTTTCATTTAGTAAACCGATCACCACACGTTGCTCATCCGGTATAAATACACTAGTCCATTTCATCTACTATATGAAGTTGGGTTCGGTTAGGTTCGGTTCGGTTAGGTTAGGTTAGGTATGGTAACATCTTCGCTACTTTACCTATAACCCGTTTATCCTCGCTCCTTCCCTCCCTCCCCTCGACACCCCACCATCGCACCTTCCTTCATCCTGACACAAGCACTAGCAGAGGGGATATTAAACACTTCGCCACCTTGTCCCTCGGCGTCACGGATTTACACGACGACATACACGCGCGGCGGCAAGGCTAATGCTACCAAGGGACCTCGTATCTTGTGGTGGCGGACCGCGGCGGCTGTCCGGGGCGTCGCCAGCCTCAACGACCTCAGTATCTCAGCACAAGTTCGAGGCAGGTCGGCGTGACAGCCCGCAGATGCATGCAAATGTGCGCTCGGCCGCGAGGACATGGCCGGATGACACAGCGCCTTCATCAGAATACAGAGGTGAATCAGGTTGCTGCAGCGCCTTCATCGACCCGCCCAGCCTCATGAGGGAACATAAGGACGCTGAACGAAGATGAAGAAGAAGAGGAAGAGGAAGAAGAAAAAGAAGAATAAATCTCTTTTTTTTCTCATTTGCATTCACTTTTTTATTTCTCCCTCTCCCTCTCTCTCTCATTTTCATTCAGTATTTCTTTTCTTATTTCTCCTTCTCACTCTGTTTCATTTTCATTCAATCTTTTTCTTATTTTTTCCTTTCTCCTTTTTTCTCTCTCCCCCTTCTTCACCTCCTCCCCTACCGTACCAACTTAGCCCCTCTTCCTCCCCACTTACTTACCCTCCTCTACTCCTACCATCCCCACCCCCATCCCCTCCCTTCCTCGGCATGTGTTGTGTCGCCTAACGTTATCTCCCCCATTCCATGCCTGACTTCGGAGTGCCAAGTGCCTGCCGTTGCCGCCGACCCTCGCCATCGCCTCTACGTGCTCTAATCACCGCCTCGCCTCGCTGCTAAAGGGGTCCGAAAGTGCTGCCCTGGAGGTGAAGAGGAGGAAAGGAACACGGAACCCCCCAAAAATACAGCAACGCCAACGCGCACGGACCTGATAAAAATTCCTGCTGGTGTCTCGGCCGCCGCACCAGGGAAAGAAAGTGAAGCCGCCCAGCAAACAGCGGCTCTGTATGCTGCTGCCCCGACGCCGCCACCACCATGCAAAAAACTGAATAACACCGTGAGACCGCGGGAGGGAGGAAAGGAAGGGAATAAGGTTGGGAGAGATAGAGACAGGCGGGAAGAAGGGAGGGAGGCAGGGAAACAGGAGGAGGGAGAGGAGGAAGGGAAGGGAATAAGGTTGGGAGAGATGGAGACAGGAGGAGGAAAGAGGGGAGGTAGGCACGGAGGCTGGAGGGAAGGAGGGAGAGAAAGAGACAGGGAGAGGGAGGGACCAGCCGATAGAGAGCCACATAGAGACAAGAATAAGGGACAGAAGGAGGGAGAGAAAGTCAGAGTATGAGATAGAGAAAGGGAGGAGGAAAAGGAGAGGATGAGAGAGAAACGGAGGAGGAAAAAGGGAGGGGGAGAGATACAAATTGCGGAGAGAGGATAAAAGGGAAAATGAAAGATAGAGAAAAAGAGAAATGAGGGAAGAGTGAGAGTTGGAGACAAGGACATCTTTGCCGCTCACCATTGTTGTCTTGATTTTTGCCTCCGCTGAGACACCCACCACCTCCTCCTCCACCTCACCTACCCTCTCATTTTTGCCTCATTCTCTCATCTTTGCTCCTTCCTCCTCCCTCGAGTATGAGGATCTTCCTGAGAGAGGGGGGCGGCGGCGAAGGCGGGGAAAGGAAGTGCTCAAGGAAGGGAGCGTGGGGCGGAAGGCATGGAAGGGGATTGCTCAATGGGGGGAGCGGAGAAGGCAGGGGGTGTTCTGGGGATCTCGTTCCACTCCTTGGCCGCCATTTACATGTGCTGGCGCCTTGTTAAGCTGACTAAATATTGACTCCGCGGCGGCTGTGGCCAAACTTTTGCTCTCCAGCTTATTGCACGGCCAGCTGAAGTTGCTCTCTCTCTCTCTCTCTCTCTCTCTCTCTCTCTCTCTCTCTCTCTCTCTCTCTCTCTCTCTCTCTCTCTCTCTCTCTCTCTCTCTCTCTCTCTCTCTCTCTCTCTCTCTCTCTCTCTCGCACTTATTTTGAGGTTCTTTGTGTTATTTTGGTTCGTGTCTTTGTTTATTTCGTGTGTTGTAAGTGTATGTAGTAGTAGTAGTAGTAGTAGTAGTAATAGTAGTGGTGGTGGTGGCAATGGAGCAGAGCAAACTAAAACTTCGACTATCAATAACACACACGCACACATACACCCCCCTCACACACACACACGCACAATCCCCCAAACCCACCACATAACCCTCCCCCCCCCACACACACACACCAAGAGAATGAGAGAGGGAGGGGCGAATGAGCGATGCGAGGCACACAATAACGATATCTTCAATTCTTCAGCAACAACACAAGGACATTCCATCGCCCGTGTTCCGTGTCCCTTTTTTCTATCCCTCTCTTTTGCTTCCTCCAATCGCATTCCGCACATTGGTCTCGATGCTCCCCGATAAAAGAAAGGAGACACATATTTTTAGACATCAAAAGGCGCGTGTGTGAAAAATTGATATGGACAGAGAGAATCCATGATCAAGAGAGAGAGAGGGAAAGAGAGAGAGAGGGGGAGAGAGGGAGGGAGAGGAAGAGAGACTAATATGTTCTCTCTAGTATTGTATCTTTTTCTTCCTGTCTCTCGTATTCTCATTCTCGTTCGTAACTTTTGATAGAGCTGGGAGAATACAGAAATAAGTCCCTGTCAACGTAACACTACTACAGGAAGAATGTAAAATAAATGA